>NW_020887084.1:0-1294 GCF_003945725.1 Corapipo altera
AGAAACAGCCTGAACCCCCCGGGATCCCCAAACACCCCCCAGAAACAACCTGAACCCCCAACCCCCATCCCAGCCCCCCCCATCCTACAGAGGTAAATGTGGACCCCAAATACCCCTCAGACAGCCTGACCCTCCCCCAGGAATGCCCAACCTCCATCCCCATCCCAAACTCCCCCCCCCATCCTGTGGTGAGTGTGGACCCCCAGGAACAGCTTGAACTCCCCCCGGTGTCTGACACCCCCTGAGCCCCCCATAACCCTGATGACCCCCCCTGTTCCCCCCGAGGCTGTTGGGCCACAGACGTCCTGCAGCTGAGCAGCAGCTGAGGGTCCCACAGCCCCTCCTGGGGTCTGACCCCCCCCAAACACCCCCATAACCCCCCCTGTTCCCCCCCCAGGCTGTTGGGCCCCTCGGCGGCCGCAGACATCCTGCAGCTGAGCAGCAGCCTCCCCCTGCAGAGCCGGGGCCGGGCCCGGCTGCTCGTGGGCAACGAGGACGTTCACATCATCGCCCGCTCCGACGACGAGCTGCTCGACGACTTCTTCCACGAGCAGGGCAGCGCTGGCAGCCAGGCAGGCGAGTGGGGGACAGGGACACGGGGGGGACACCCTGGGACAGGGACACGAGGGGGGCACCCTGGGACAAGGATACAGGGGGTCACCCTGGGACAGGGACATGGGGGGGCACCCTGGGACAGGGGCATGGGGGGATACCCTGGGACAGGGACACGGGGGGGGTACCCTGGGACAGGGATACAGGGGGTCACCCTGGGACAGGGACACGGGGGAGACACCCTGGGACAGGGGCATGGGGTGGACACCCTGGGACAGGGATACAGGGGGGGACACCCTGGGACAGGGACACGGGACAGGGACACGGGGGGGACACCCTGGGACAGGGGCATGGGGGGGACACCCTGGGACAGGGACATGGGGAGGACACCCTGGGACAGGGACACAGGGAGGGCACCCTGGGACAAGGATACAGGGGGTCACCCTGGGACAGGGACATGGGGAGGGCAGCACCAGCAGCCAGGCAGGTGAGTGGGGGACAGGGACATGAGGGGGACACAAGGGGACAGGGACATGGGGGGACAGGCAGGTGAGTGGGGGACAGGTATGTGGGAGGGACGCTGCAGGGCCACACCCCACCCAGACAGACACAGACAGTGGCCAAGGGGCTGTGGGGATGGAGAGGATGGGATGGACTGCAGGGAGGAGGGGCCGGGAGGGAGGCAGAAGCTCTGAGGTGGGTGAGACCGGCTGGGGGGTGGTTTTACTGGGGGGGTGTCCTG
>NW_020887084.1:1304-2097 GCF_003945725.1 Corapipo altera
TGAGAGCATGCACGACTGCGTGTCTGGTGAGACCCCCAGGGACCCCCAAATGCACCCACTGGGACCCCCAAACCCATCCCCCAAATCTGCTCAGACCACCGTCACCCCTCCCAGCACGACTGCATGTTGGGTGAGAGCCCCAAACCCAAACCCCCGAGCCTCCTGATCCCCCCTGTGCCCCCCCAGTGGTGAAGGTGCCCGTCCTGGGGGTCCCTGTGCCCCCCCAGTGGTGAAGGTGCCCCCCTGAGCCCCGTTTCCCCGCAGTGGTGAAGGTGCCCATCCTGGCCCGGCTCGAGGCCCTGCGGGACGAGGAGCTGGACGAGCGGCGGGAGAAGCGCCGGCGCCAGGCGGCCGAGGACGAGGCCAAGGGGGCCGAGAGGGGCCCCGAGGACAAGGAGGGGCCCGACGCCCAGGTGAGGGACCCCCAGACGCTCCCGAATTCCCCCAGAATCCCCGGGGGGGGGGGGGTTTCCTTTTCACCCCCCGCCGCCATCACCGTCCCCTCTCCCGCAGGACGCGGCGTCCAAGGCCGGCACCCCCTCGGCCGACGTCACCCCCCCAGGTAAACCCCCCTCCCTCCCTGCCTCCCCCTCCCCCGGGGGTCTCCCCCAGACCCCGCCGTGCCCGGACGCCCCCAAAGCCCCCCCCCAAAGCCCCCCCATGCCCCCCTGGAGCTGGCGCCCCGCGGGCTGAGGTAGTAGATTGTATAGTTGGAGGGTCACACCCCCGTCTCGGAGATAACTATACATTCTACTGTCTTCCTCGCGGGGCGCGCGCCGCCGCAGCCGGGGGG
>NW_020887084.1:2107-3982 GCF_003945725.1 Corapipo altera
GGGGGGCCTCCCACATTCCTGGCTCCGCCCCCAAAGTTGATCCCTGCGTGTATCCCCCCCATCCCCTCACCCCAGAACACAGCGGGACGACGGGAGAGACCCCCCCTCCCGGTCCCCACCGGACCCTGGTGATGCTGGAACCGACGCCGACCCCCCCAGACCCCCCCCCCGGAGCCCCCCCAAATCCCCCCCCCCCCCCCCCACCCCCCCGAGCACGAGGAGGGGGGGCCAGGACGACCCCCCCAAGATGCCGAGGCCACTCAGATGGAGCTGTCACCCGCCCCCACCATCAGTAAGTCCTTGGGATTTTGGGGGGATCCTGTCGTTGTTAGGGGGTTTCTCAGTCCAGAGAGGTCTCCTCGGGTCTGGGGGTGTCTCCCTGAACCCGGGGGGGCTCCATGTCCGTCTGTCCCCCCCTCCCAGCGTCGCTGTCCCCGGAGCGGGCCGAGGACTCGGACGCGCTGACGGCCGTGAGCAGCCAACTGGAGGGGTCCCCCATGGACACCTCGAGCTTGGCCTCCTGCACCTTGGAAGAGTCGGGGGGGGCTCCCCCCCCCCCCCCAGCCCCCCCAAAACCCACCCGGGACCCCCCAGGGACCCCCACCCGCCCCCCCCGATGCCGCTCAGCCGCCCGACGATAGGTGAGAGCCGTCGCTGTCAGTGGGAAATGGGGGGGTCAGGGGTTTGGGGGTTCCCCCCTCCCCACCACTGACATTCCCCCCCCCTCTGTGACCTCCCCCAGCTCCCCTCCCGCCTCGTCCTCGGAGAGCTCGTCCACCCGGGACTCCGCCGGGGCCATTTCGGGGGCCGACTCGCGGGGGATCCTGGAGGAGCCGCTGCCGTCCACCAGCAGCGAGGAGGAGGATCCACTGGCTGGTCAGTGGGACCCCCTGAGCCCCCCCGTGCCCCCCTGTCCCCATCCTGTCCCACCCCCAATCACGGTCCTGTTCCTCCCTGTACCACCCATCACCCCCTGGCTGATCAGTGGCACCCCCCACACCCCCATCCACCCCTGTTCTCTCCTCATCCCCCCTGGTATCCCCGTCCCCTCCTTGTCACCCTCCTGACCAGTGTCCCTGGGGACACCCCAGGGGTGTCCCCAGTTATGTCCTCCCACAGTCCTCACCCTCCTGGGGGGAGAGGACCCCTCGTTCCTGGTGGTTTGGGGGGTGTCCCTGGGTGGTCCCAGGGATGTCCCCAACATGTGTGTTCCCCCCCCCAGGGATCAGCCTCCCGGAGGGCGTGGACCCCTCGTTCCTGGCAGCCCTTCCCGACGACATCCGGCGGGAGGTGCTGCAGAACCAGCTGGGGATCCGCCCCCCTGCCCGGGCCCCGCCCAGTGCCAGCCCCGCCCCGCCCGTGGTGGCCAATCCCGGCCTGACCGAGGTCAGCCCCGAGTTCCTGGCAGCACTGCCTCCGGCCATCCAGGAGGAGGTGGGTGGGGCTAAGGGAGGGTGGGGTTGTGGGGTGGGGTTTGGGTGGGTGTGGTCCAGGGGGTGGGGTATGGGGCTAATGGAGGGTGTGGTTGGGGGTGTGGCCTTGCCTGGGGTGGAGCTTGACTGGGGGTGGGGCCACAGGGGCGTGACAGGTGTTGGGGTGGGGCTTATGTGGGGTGGAGTTAAATGTGGGTGGGGTCTTTTGGGGGTGTGGCCTCTGTGGGTGGAGTTTGGGGGGGGCTTCTCCTGTGAGGTGGGGCGGTGTTTGTGGGGGTGGGGCTTGTCCAAAAGTGGGTGTGGTCTCTCAGGAATGTGTCCCCCCCACGGGTGTGTCCCCCCCACGGGTGTGTCCCCCGGGCGTGTCCCACCCTCTGCTGTCCCCTCAGGTGCTGGCGCAGCAGCGGGCAGAGCAGCAGCGGCGGGAGCTGGCGCAGGCCAC
>NW_020887084.1:3992-4807 GCF_003945725.1 Corapipo altera
CTCATCCTCCCTTTCCTTATGCTGCCATTCCCTTCTCCCATCCCCTCTTCATCCTTGTGCTGCCCCTTCCTCGTCCTCCCACCCCCTCCATCCTCTTCCTCAACCTGCCCCCTTCTCCTCATCCTCCTTCTGCTCATCCTTCTCCTCATCCTCCTTCTGCTCATCCTTCTCCTCATCTTCCTCCTCCCACCCACTCCTTATGCTCCCCACTCACCCTTCCTCTCCTCCATCCTCATCCCCTTCTCCTTCCTCTCTTCCAGCCCCTCCTCATCCTCCCCCTCTCCACTGACCCTTCCTCCCCCTCTTCTACCCTCCCCTCCTCCTCCTCTTCCTCTCCCCCCATCCTGCTGCTTTTCCCTCTCCTCCCCCCGCGGCTCCCACCCCCCTGAGCCCCGGGAGCCCCCCCAGCCCCCAGCCCTGGCCGGGGGTTCCCCGGGGGGTCCCGGCCCCCTAAAGCCGCCCCTGTCCCCCCCCAGTCGGAGGCCGGACAGTCGGACGCCGTCCCCCGGCGCGACGAGTCACCCATGGACGTGGACCAGCCCTCGCCAGCCCCCCAGGACATGGGTGAGACCCCCAGTGCAACCCAGTCCAGACCAGTCCAACCCAGTCTAAACCCAGTCCAACCCAGTTCAAACCAGTCTAAACCCAGTCCAACCCAGTCCAGACCAGTCCAACCCAGTCTAAACTCAGTCCAACCCGGTCTAAACCCAGTCCAATCCAGTCCAAACCAGTCTAAACTCAGTCCAAACCAGTCTAAACCCAGTCCAACCCAGTCTAAACCCAGTCCAACCCAGTTCAAACCAGTCTAAACTCAG
>NW_020887085.1:0-4807 GCF_003945725.1 Corapipo altera
GGGATGAGGGGACATGGGGGACACAGAGGGACATGGAGGACACGTGGAGGGGTGGGAGGACATAGGGGGATGGGGAAGCACGGGGGGACATGGAGGGATGGGGGAATGGAGGGGACAGGGGGACATGAGGGGACATGGGGGAGACATGGGAGAGACGTGAGGGGACATGGGGGACGGGGGAGACATGGAAGGGACATAGGGGACACGTGGGAAGGATGTGGAGGACATAGGGGGGATGGGGGGTCGTGGGAAGGACATGGGAGGGATGGGAGGGACATGAGGGACACAGAGGGACATACGGGACACATGGGAGGGATGAGGGGACATGAGAGGGATGTGGGGGACATGGGGGGACAAAGGGAACACAAGGGAGGGACACACAGGGGCATGTCAGAGGGGGCTGCACAGGGGGCCGGGGGGGTCAGAGCCCCCCCCCCCCCCCCCCCCACCCCCCCCCCCGACCCCCCCCGGCCCCCCCCGGCCCCCCCTTCCCCCACGGCATCCCCCCCTGAGGTGACAGCGACCCCGGGGGGGGAGGGGTTGGATCCGATCCCTTCCCACTCCAGAGACCCCCTTCCTGCATCCATGGGAGCTCTAGAGTGGGAAGGAGGAGGGTCAGGAGCCCACAAGGGATGGAGGAGGGTCTGCTCATCCCACATCCCACATTACCGGAGTGGGAGGTGAGCCCCCCGGGTGGGATCTGGGGGATTCGGGCTCTGCGGATCCCGAGGGATTTTCCAGCAGGATTTTCCAGCAGGCACCTCGTCCATGCCAAGGTCAGCCTGGAGATCCCAGCCCGGAGCTCAAGGCCGGGGAAGGAGTCATGGCACAGCCAGAGATAAACGGGATCCCAGGAAAACCCCGGGCAGGGACCTTATCTCGAGACAGGGAATGGGGAAGGAGAGATTCCCTGATCCCAAAGCACAAGGAAAGGGGGTTTCCCTGTTCCCAATCCACAGGGAAGGAGAGTTTCCCCCATCTCAATCCATACAAATTGCCTTCCCTTCGGAGCTGGGCAGATCCAAGCCCTGGACAAATCCAAGGGAAAGAGAAGCTGAAGCCCAAAAAAACCAGCTGGGAATCAGGAAATGCCAAATTCCTGAGCTTACAACCACAGGGATCCAGATCCAGGCGGGAAAAAACAAGGAAAACCACCCAAAAAAGCAGAAGCTTTAGGCAGCAGCTGGAGGGATTAGTGTCTGGGGCTTAAGGGATCAGGATCAGGATCCTGCTCCGAGCCAGGATCCCACAGGGAGCCTAGAATCTGGGAATAGCTCAGGAATAGCTGGGAACAACTCCAGGAATCCCAGAGCAAAGCCTGGGGGGCTGTGGAGCCACTCCTGGGGCTGCAGGGAACAGATCCTGGAGGAATCAGCCCAGGCAGGGATCATTCCTCTGGGAAGGAACTCCCTGAGGAATTGTCCGAGGAAGGGATTAAGGGCTGAATTCCCAGAGGAGTCATTCCAGGAGGGATCAGGACAGTCCCGCTGCACATTAACCAGTTGTTTGCTCTGCAAACACGGCCAAAGCCATTCCCAAAATCCTTGCGGATGGAAGCGTGGGGAAGGCTCCAGCCTATTCCTACGCTCTCCTGGAATGGTCCAGCCTATTCCCAAACTCTCCTGGGACGCACAAGAGACTCCAGCCCATTCCCAAGCTCTCCTGGGATGACACAAAACTCCAGCTCATCCTCAAATTCTCTTGGGATGCTCCAGCCCATTCCCAAACTCTCCAGAGATGCACAGAGGAGGCCCTCATTCCCAGAATCCCTGCAGATGGAAGCACAGCGGAGGCTCCAGCCCATTCCCAAACTCTCCTGGGATGTCCCCATCACCCCAGCAGTGACATCCCAGATCTCAGATCCCCTCAGAGCCAGGGCTCTCCCACCCCAAAATTCCCAGTTTTTAAAGCTCTGCTGGCTTTTCCCTGGGTTTTCTCTTCCCTGTCCCCTGGAAGAGCCTGTCCGTGTCTCCCTGGATCCTGCACTCCATCCTCTCACTCATCCATCTGAAGGCTCTGCCGGGAACGACCAAAACGCACCAAATCCCGGGATAACAGACACACAATTCCCAACCAGCTCCTCCTGAGGCTTCCCCTGCCTGGGAAACCAGGTCCTGGAGCATTCCTAGCCTTCCCAATCTCCCAAGGTCCCTCCCAGCAGCCCACGGAGACAACATTCCGCCTTCCTGGAACTGCTGGGTGGGAGTTATCCCAGATCCTGTCCCAAATCCCACCCCAGCCCCCATCCCAGCTCTGATCCCAGATCCCATCCCATATCCCAATACTGCAACTCCCAGATTCCAACCAGATTCAATCTCAGCATCTCCTAGGATGCAGCATCCACAGGGTTCCACAGGATCCCACAGGATCCAGGGAGGATCCCGAGGGTCTCCAGGGACAGGGACAGACCCTGGAGCCCTCTGGAGGGGACAGCAGGTCCCGGATCTGTGGGATCAGGGATCCTTTTCCCACCCCAATTCCAGGACCTGGGATCCCCCCTGGACCCCTCTAACTCTCCCAAAAACCTTCTCATCTCCCCTGGACTCCTCTAACCCTCCCAAGAACCTTCCCATCCCCCTCCCAGACCCCTCTAACCCTCCCCCCCTCAAACTCTTCACAGCTCCCCTGGTCCCCTTCAACTTCCCTCTCCCCAAACCCTCACAGCTCTCTCGGGCCCCTTTAGCCCCCTCCCTAAACCCTTCAGAGCCCCCCTGGTGCCTTCTAACCTCTCAACCTTCCCATCCCCCCCCGACCCCTCAACCTCCCCCAAATTCTCCCCCCTCACTGCCCACAGCCCCCTCGGCCCCTCACGACCCCTCAGTCCCGGACCCCTCTGGCTCCACCAACCCCTCACCGCCAGCCTCCCCGGCTCATCACGACCCTCCCCGTCCCCTCACGACCCCTCAGTACCCCCCATCATCCCCTCAGGGCCCTCCCGCCCCGCGGCGCATCCGGTAGGGCGGCCCGTCGCTCACCCGTGTGGAGCAGATCTCCATCATAACCTCCTCGAAGGCCGCGGTCTCCTCCGCCTGCCTCTGCTTCTGCAGCGCGATCTTCTCGCTGAACTTGCGCGGGTTGGAGGCCCCCGCGCCAGCCGAGGGCCCCGCGCCGGGCCCGGGCCCGGCCCCCGCGCCCGCCGCCGCCATCTTCCCCGCTCCGCCGCTCCTCCGCAGACGCAGCGCGGAGTGCGCCGGGACTTGAAGTTCGGCGGACAGAGCCCGCAACGGGAAAGAAGAGAGTCAAGACTACAACTCCCAGAAACAAGGAAAGAGCGCCGCGAGGGGCGACGGGGAATGAAGGCGCCGGGGTGCAGTGTGTAGGGTGGAGAGGAAAGAGGGGACTGCGAGTCCCAGAGTGCACCACGAAGGTAAAGGAAGTGGGGCGGGGAAAGAAGAGGGGTCAGGAGAACGGGCGGGGCCTGGAGGGGCTCTGGAAAGGGGGGGAAAAAGAGAACTGGGGGGAAAAAGGGAGTTAGAAAGGCACAGAGATGGGGACCGAGGGAACGGGGAAAAAGGGAAAGGTGTGGGAATAAGGGAATAGGGAGAAAAAGGGAATAGGAAGAAACGGCAATGGCACTAGTTCACTCGCAAGAGTGCTGTGCTGAAATTGGCTGTCCGATTGCCAGAACTGAATATGGATGAAGATTCCTCCCAGACCAAAGGTGCCCGCGCAGAAAGCTCTTGCTGTGCACGTACTGCCGAGAGTGGTGCACCAACTGCACTCAGACATGATTACATATTCAAGTGAGTTCACATGCAATTAAAATCTCAGTACCCCCCCCAGTCAGCACCACACTTCACCTCAGATGTGCATAACACCATAAACCACCTTAAAAAATAAAACTAATTATCAAAACAACAGAATAAATGGATGCATGAAAATGGAGGTAAGCTGTTAGACAATGGGTGGGGTCAACTAAAAACAGGTCAGTTAATATTACCAGAAAAATTAGTGCAGCAATTTGTAAAAGCAGAACATGAAAAAACTCACTGGGGTTTGGGCTCACTCTATCAGCATTTAAGGACCAGAGTGGCAGGACCAAATTTATTTACCATAATAAAGCAAGTCACATCCCAATGTGAACTTCGTCTGAAAATTAAAGGGTGTCCGCTTAGGGTTAGGGTTAGGGTTAGGAAGGGTTAGAGTTAGGGTTAGGGTTAGAGTCTTGAATTAGACAGAGTGTGTCTCGAAGCGCGTTTTAAAAATCGCGGTTTAGCCCATTCCGGATACGCAGCGGTGCCCCATAAGCCCGTCTTGGGCTATAAGCCCAGTTCGCTGCCCATTCCTGTCAGTATCGTTTGCTTTTTCTCTTGGGTGTCTGCTTAGGGTTAGGGTTAGGGTTAGGGTTAGGGTTAGTATTAGGGTTAGGGTTAGGTTACGGTTAGGGTTAGGATTAGAGTTAGGGTTAGGGTCTAGAATTAGGCAGAGTGTGCCTCGAAGCGCAATTTAGGGATTGTCTTTGTAACTGCAACTATTAAAAAAAGCGCACCAGCACCACCTAGTGAACAAAAAGCGCAATTACATCACAAAATTAATAAACTTCAAAAACTGCTGCTGCCTTGTGGACAATCATAAAATTACAAAGAAAAATAATTTTTAATAAAAATTAGGGTTGCAGCAATTAATTTTTTCCTGGTCCCGCATTACCCCTAATTATGTAATTAAAATAATTTCCCCAGCCCCTCATTACCCCTAAATAAGTAATAATTTTTTTCCTGCCCCCTCATTACCCCTAATTAGGCACTGAATTTTTTTCCCCACCCCCTCATTAGCCCTAATTAGGCACTGAATTTTTTTCCCCGCCCCC
>NW_020887086.1:0-2086 GCF_003945725.1 Corapipo altera
TCAGAATTCCTTTATTTTAAAAATCCTGAGGATCCCTTCACTTAAAAATCCTCAGGATCCTTTATTTTAACAACCCTCAGAATTCCCTCCTTTAACAACCCTCAAGGATTCCTTTAACAATCCTTGGAATTCCCTCTTTTAAAAATCCTCAAGATTCCCTCACTTAAAAATCCTCAGGATCCCTTCACTTAAAAATCCCCAGGATTCCTTTATTTTAGCAACTCTCAGGATCCTTTATTTTAACAATCTTCAGAATTCCTTTAGTTTAGCAATCCTCAGGATTCCTTTATTTATCAATCCTGAGGATTCCTTCACTTAAAACCCCTCAGGATCCTTTATTTTAACAACCCTCAGGATTCCTTTAACAATCCTTGGGATTCCCTCTTTTAAAAATCCCCAGGATTCCCTCACTTAAAAATCCTCAGGATTTCTCCTTTAACAACCCTCAGAATTCCTTCCTTTAACAAACCTCAGGATCCTTTATTTTAACAACCCTCAAGATTCCTTCATTTTAACAATCCTGAGGATTCCTTTAATGCAACAATCCTCAGGATTCCTTTAGGAGTCCTCAGAATTCCCTCCTTTAGCAATCCCCAGGATTCCTTTATTTTAACAACCCTCAGGATTCCCTCACTTAAAAATCCTCAAGATTCCCTTATTTTAACAGTCCTAAGGATTCCTTTATTTTATAGTCCTCAGAGTTCCTCCTTTAACAACCTTCAGGATTCCCTCCTTTAACAATCCTGAGGATTCCTTTATTTTAACAACCCTCAGGATTCCCTCACTTAAAAATCTTCAGGATCCTTTATTTTAGCAATCCTCAGAATTCCTTTATTTTAACAACCCTCAGGATTCCTTTATTTTAACAATCCCCAGGATTCCTTCACTTAACAATCTTCAGGATCCTTTATTTTAGCAATCCTGAGGATTCTTTCCTTTAACAATTCTCAGGATTCCTTTAGCAATCCTTGGGATTCCCTCTTTTAAAAATCCCCGGGATTCCTTCACTTAAAAATCCTCAAGATTCCCTTATTTTAACAACCCTCAGGATCCTTTATTTTAACAACCCTCAGGATCCTTTATTTTATCAACCCTCAGGATTCCCTCCTTTAACAACCCTCAGGATTCCTTTAACAATCCTTGGGATTCCCTCTTTTAACAATCCTCAAGATTCCTTTATTTTAACAATCCTCAGAATTTATTTAATTTAACAATCCTGAGGATTCCTTTATTTTAAAAATCCTGAGGATTCCCTCGCTTAAAAATCCTCAGGATCCTTTATTTTAACAACCCTCAGGATTCCTTTAACAATCCTTGGGATTCCCTCTTTTAAAAATCCTCGGGATTCCTTCACTTAAAAATCCTCAGAATTCCTTCCTTTAACAACCCTCAGGATTCCTTTATTTTAACAATCCTCAGGATCCTTTATTTTAACAATCCTCAGGATCCTTTAACAATCCTCAGGATCCTTTAACAATCCTCAGGATTCCTTCCCTTAAAAACCCTCAAAATTCCCTTATTTTAGTAACCCTCAGGATTCCTTTATTTCAACAACCCTCAGAATTCCTTTATTTCAGCAACCCTCTTGATTTTAACTTTCCCTCTCACTCAGGAATTTTGTTGCCGTCCCTGGAAGGCTCCATCCCACCATTCCCGTGGGAACGGGCTCCTCCTGCCGG
Organism: Corapipo altera; assembly: GCF_003945725.1. Classification (NCBI taxonomy): domain Eukaryota; kingdom Metazoa; phylum Chordata; class Aves; order Passeriformes; family Pipridae; genus Corapipo; species Corapipo altera. The sequence continues at coordinate 1,680 of NW_020887086.1, forward strand.
GAGCTGGAGCAGTGCAGGGATTGGATCTGGAGCAGTGCTGGGATCTGGAGCAGTGCTGGGATCTGGAGCAGTGCTGGGATTGGATCTGGAGCAGTGCAGGGATCTGGAGCAGTGCAGGGATCAGATCTGGAGCAGTGCAGGGATCTGGAGCAGTGCAGGGATTGGATCTGGAGCAGTGCAGGGATTGGATCTGGAGCAGTGCAGGGATTGGATCTGGAGCAGTGCAGGGATCTGGAGCAGTGCAGGGATTGGATCTGGAGCAGTGCAGGGATCTGGAGCAGTGCAGGGATGGGATCTGGAGCAGTGCAGGGATCTGGAGCAGTGCAGGGATGGGATCTGGAGCAGTGCAGGGATTGGATCTGGAGCAGTGCTGGGATCTGGAGCAGTGCTGGGATCTGGAGCAGTGC
>NW_020887086.1:2186-4806 GCF_003945725.1 Corapipo altera
TTGGATCTGGAGCAGTGCAGGGATTGGATCTGGAGCAGTGCAGGGATCTGGAGCAGTGCAGGGATCTGGAGCAGTGCTGGGATTGGATCTGGAGCAGTGCAGGGATTGGATCTGGAGCAGTGCAGGGATTGGATCTGGAGCAGTGCTGGGATCTGGAGCAGTGCAGGGATCTGGAGCAGTGCTGGGATCGGAGCTGGAACTCAGGGTGTGGCCACTCAAAAACTTGGATGCTCCTGGATCCGGCTCTTTTTTCCTCAGGGAATGTTGGTGGAGTGAATTCCGAGCCTTCTCATCCCTGGTGATTCCCACTTTGTCCCATGGAATTCTGGGAAGCTCCAACAGTACCGTTGCTCCATGTGGGATCCGTTCAGGAAGGCCAAAAGTCTTGGGAATTTGGGATTTGGTTGGGTTTTCCCAGGAATTTGACGTGTCGGAGGCCGGGTTCTTCCGGAAAAAACCTTTTCCCTGGGAGTTTGGCCATGGAATCCTCCCCCCCCCCCCTTCCCCGATGGAATGTTTGATCCCAAGGATGTGTGTCCTGGATGGGATGGAAGGTGGGATGAACCCCTGGATTGCCCCTGGAATTGGGAATGACCGAGTCTTTTATCCATTAATTACTGGTTTCCTTGGAAATCGGGGAAAAGCACGGCGAGAGGGAAAACCTGGGATCAGAGGGATTTTCCCGGGATAAAACGAGGTGAGGGGGGTCATGGGCTTCCCAGAAAATGCTGGATGTGTGTTTGAATCCCGACTGCTTCCTGCATGGAATCTGATCAAAGGGATTCCTGGGAATTCCGGACACAAACGTTCGTATCCCGGGTCGCCTGAATTTTGGGAATTCTCGCTCCAGCTTCCTGCTGCTCTTTATCCCGGGGTTCTCCCAAGCTGGAATGGGTTTGCTGGAAGCCCTGGAGTGTTTCTCCTTGCTGGGATTTCCTTGGAATTGCCGTGGGATCCGACTCCAAGGGCGGGACGGGAGGTTGGTTGTGCTCCCGGTTCCGTAGGGATCAGGGGTCTCCAGGCAGGGAATTCCTGGATCCCAGGGAGCCGAGGAATTCCTGGCGTGTTCGGAGCAGGGATTTGGTTGTGAGACTTTTGCCTTATGGAAAAAATTCCATCTGAGCCGAGGGAATACTTGGATCAGATCCTGTGTCCTTCCCTCCCGGACACATCCCTGGAGCTTTTCCTGGGAATGTTGGCTGGTCCCTTCTGTTCCTCCAGGCTTTTCCCTCGTGTTCCCTGGATGGGAATGTGGGATGGAGGAGCCTTGGGGTCTCCTCTGATTCCTGCTCTTCCCAGAGCTCCAGCCTGGGCAATAAGTGTTCCCTTTCCTGAAGAATTCCTGGAGATAAACGGGAATAACTGTTCCTCCTCCTGCGTGTTCTCCCGCTGGAGCTCCCCCTGTTGTGTTGGTGGCATTCCAGGATTTGGGATTCCAGGATCTGGGATTCCTTGGTGGAGAAGGGAGAGAGGGCAGGTGGTTCACCCCCCTTGGGTTGGAAGTCGGGGATTCCCATGGAATTCACCCCATTCCCAGGAAAAAGGCTCCCCAGCTTCCTCATTCCTGCTGCTGCAATTCCAGGGGTTTCCCGTGGGTTGGTGTCGCTGGGATCTGCTTCCTTTGCCGTTGGAATCCTGGAATGGTTTGGGTGGGAAGGGACCTTGGAGCCCATCCAGTGCCAATCCCGACTCCTCCCACTATCCCAGGCTGCTCCAACCCGGCCTTGGACACTCCCAGGGATCCAGGGGCAGCCACAGCTTCCCTGGGAAATCCATTCCAGCCCCTCCCCACCCTCCCAGCCAGGAATCCCTTCCCAATATCCCAGGGAAGGATCCCTTGTGTCCTGGTAATGAACAATGTGGTTGTTCCCAAACCTTGCTTCCCAATCCCGATCCCAATCCCTGCCAGGAGCTCACCCACTGCCTCTTCCCTTTGTATTCCCCCTTCTTCCCAATTTCCCTTTCCCTTTGTATTCCCAACTGCATTTCCCTTTGCATTCCCTTCTTCCTGGTCCCTTTTTCCTTTGTATTCCCAGTTTCCCTTTTCCCTTTGTATTCCCTTTTTCCCATTCCCTTTTCCCTTTCTATTCCCAATTTCCCTTTCCCTTTCTATTCCCTTCTTCTAGTTTCACTTTTCCCTTTTTATTCCCTTCCTTTTCCCTTTGTATTCCCTTCTTCCTTTTCCCTTAGTATTCCCAGTTTCCCTTTCCCTTTGCATTCCCTTCTTCCCACTCACTTTCCCTTTGTATTCCCTTCTTCCTGCTCCCTTTTCCCTTTTTATTCCCAGTTTCCCTTTCCCTTTATATTCCCTTCTTCCCAGTGTCCCTTTTCTCTTTGTTCCCAGTTTCCCTTTCCTTTTTTATTCTCTTCTTCCCTTTCCCTTTGTATTCCCAGTCCCCTTTGCATTCCCTTCTTCCCAGTTTCTCTTTTCCCTTTGTTTTCCCAGTTTCCCTTTTCCCTTTGTATTCCCTTCTTTCCAGTTTCCCTTTTTCCTTTCTATTCCCAGTTTCCCTCTATATTCCCCTCTTCCCATTCCCTTTTCCCTTAATATTCCCAGTTTCCCTTTTCCCTTTGTATTCCCTTCTTCCCACTCACTTTTCCTTTGTATTCCCAGTTTCCC
>NW_020887087.1:0-2112 GCF_003945725.1 Corapipo altera
TCAGAATTCCTTTATTTTAAAAATCCTGAGGATCCCTTCACTTAAAAATCCTCAGGATCCTTTATTTTAACAACCCTCAGAATTCCCTCCTTTAACAACCCTCAGGGATTCCTTTAACAATCCTTGGAATTCCCTCTTTTAAAAATCCTCAAGATTCCCTCACTTAAAAATCCTCAGGATCCCTTCACTTAAAAATCCCCAGGATTCCTTTATTTTAGCAACTCTCAGGATCCTTTATTTTAACAATCTTCAGAATTCCTTTAGTTTAGCAATCCTCAGGATTCCTTTATTTATCAATCCTGAGGATTCCTTCACTTAAAACCCCTCAGGATCCTTTATTTTAACAACCCTCAGGATTCCTTTAACAATCCTTGGGATTCCCTCTTTTAAAAATCCCCGGGATTCCCTCACTTAAAAATCCTCAGGATTCCTCCTTTAACAACCCTCAGAATTCCTTCCTTTAACAAACCTCAGGATCCTTTATTTTAACAACCCTCAAGATTCCTTCATTTTAACAATCCTCAGGATTCCTTTAATATAACAATCCTCAGGATTCCTTTAGGAGTCCTCAGAATTCCCTCCTTTAGCAATCCCCAGGATTCCTTTATTTTAACAACCCTCAGGATTCCCTCACTTAAAAATCCTCAAGATTCCCTTATTTTAACAGTCCTAAGGATTCCTTTATTTTATAGTCCTCAGAGTTCCTCCTTTAACAACCTTCAGGATTCCCTCCTTTAACAATCCTGAGGATTCCTTTATTTTAACAACCCTCAGGATTCCTTTATTTTAACAACCCTCAGGATTCCCTCACTTAAAAATCTTCAGGATCCTTTATTTTAGCAATCCTCAGAATTCCTTTATTTTAACAACCCTCAGGATTCCTTTATTTTAACAATCCCCAGGATTCCTTCACTTAACAATCTTCAGGATCCTTTATTTTAGCAATCCTGAGGATTCTTTCCTTTAACAATTCTCAGGATTCCTTTAACAATCCTTGGGATTCCCTCTTTTAAAAATCCCCGGGATTCCTTCACTTAAAAATCCTCAAGATTCCCTTATTTTAACAACCCTCAGGATCCTTTATTTTAACAACCCTCAGGATCCTTTATTTTAGCAACCCTCAGGATTCCCTCCTTTAACAACCCTCAGGATTCCTTTAACAATCCTTGGGATTCCCTCTTTTAACAATCCTCAAGATTCCTTTATTTTAACAATCCTCAGAATTTATTTAATTTAACAATCCTGAGGATTCCTTTATTTTAAAAATCCTGAGGATTCCCTCGCTTAAAAATCCTCAGGATCCTTTATTTTAACAACCCTCAGGATTCCTTTAACAATCCTTGGGATTCCCTCTTTTAAAAATCCTCGGGATTCCTTCACTTAAAAATCCTCAGAATTCCTTCCTTTAACAACCCTCAGGATTCCTTTATTTTAACAATCCTCAGGATCCTTTATTTTAACAATCCTCAGGATCCTTTAACAATCCTCAGGATCCTTTAACAATCCTCAGGATTCCTTCCCTTAAAAACCCTCAAAATTCCCTTATTTTAGTAACCCTCAGGATTCCTTTATTTCAACAACCCTCAGAATTCCTTTATTTCAGCAACCCTCTTGATTTTAACTTTCCCTCTCACTCAGGAATTTTGTTGCCGTCCCTGGAAGGCTCCATCCCACCATTCCCGTGGGAACGGGCTCCTCCTGCCGGGAGCTGGAGCAGTGCAGGGATTGGATCTGGAGCAGTGCTGGGATCTGGAGCAGTGCTGGGATCTGGAGCAGTGCTGGGATTGGATCTGGAGCAGTGCAGGGATCTGGAGCAGTGCAGGGATCAGATCTGGAGCAGTGCAGGGATCTGGAGCAGTGCAGGGATTGGATCTGGAGCAGTGCAGGGATTGGATCTGGAGCAGTGCAGGGATTGGATCTGGAGCAGTGCAGGGATCTGGAGCAGTGCAGGGATTGGATCTGGAGCAGTGCAGGGATCTGGAGCAGTGCAGGGATGGGATCTGGAGCAGTGCAGGGATCTGGAGCAGTGCAGGGATGGGATCTGGAGCAGTGCAGGGATTGGATCTGGAGCAGTGCTGGGATCTGGAGCAGTGCTGGGATCTGGAGCAGTGC
>NW_020887087.1:2212-4805 GCF_003945725.1 Corapipo altera
TTGGATCTGGAGCAGTGCAGGGATTGGATCTGGAGCAGTGCAGGGATCTGGAGCAGTGCAGGGATGGGATCTGGAGCAGTGCAGGGATCTGGAGCAGTGCAGGGATCGGAGCTGGAGCTCAGGGCGTGGCCACTCAAAAACTTGGATGCTCCCAGATCCAGCTCTTTTTCCCTCAGGGAATGGCGGTGGAGTGAATTCCGAGCCTTCTCATCCCTGCTGATTCCCACTTTGTCCCATGGAATTCTGGGAAGCTCCAACAGTGCCGTTGCTCCATGTGGGATCCGTTCAGGAAGGCCAAAAGTCTTGGGAATTCGGGATTTGGTTGGGTTTTCCCGGGAATTTGACGTGTCGGAGGCCGGGTTCTTTCGGAAAAAACCTTTTCCCTGGGAGTTTGGCCATGGAATCCTCCCCCCCCCCCCTTCCCCGATGGAATGTTTGATCCCAAGGATGTGTGTCCTGGATGGGATGGAAGGTGGGATGAACCCCTGGATTGCCCCTGGAATTGGGAATGACCGAGTCTTTTATCCATTAATTGCTGGTTTCCTTGGAAATTGGGGAAAAGCGCGGCGAGAGGGAAAACCTGGGATCAGAGGGATTTTCCTGGGATAAAACGAGGCAAGAGGGAAAACCTGGGATCAGAGGGATTTTCCCGGGATAAAACGAGGTGAGGGGGGTCGTGGGCTTCCCAGAAAATGCTGGATGAGTGTTTGAATCCCGACTGCTTCCTGCATGGAATCTGATCAAAGGGATTCCTGGGAATTCCGGACACAAACGTTCGTATCCCGGGTCGCCTGAATTTTGGGAATTCTCGCTCCAGCTTCCTGCTGCTCTTTATCCCGGGGTTCTCCCAAGCTGGAATGGGTTTGCTGGAAGCCCTGGAGCGTTTCTCCTTGCTGGGATTTCCTTGGAATTGCCGTGGGATCCGACTCCAAGGGCGGGACGGGAGGTTGGTTGTGCTCCCGGTTCCGTAGGGATCAGGGGTCTCCAGGCAGGGAATTCCTGGATCCTGGGCAGCCGAGGAATTCCTGGCGTGTTCGGAGCAGGGATTTGGTTGTGAGACTTTTGCCTTATGGAAAAAATTCCATCTGAACCGAGGGAATACTTGGATCAGATCCTGTGTCCTTCCCTCCCGGACACATCCCTGGAGCTTTTCCTGGGAATGTTGGCTGGTCCCTTCTGTTCCTCCAGGCTTTTCCCTCGTGTTCCCTGGATGGGAATGTGGGATGGAGGAACCTTGGGGTCTCCTCTGATTCCTGCTCTTCCCAGAGCTCCAGCCTGGGCAATAAGTGTTCCCTTTCCTGAAGAATTCCTGGAGATAAACGGGGATAACTGTTCCTCCTCCTGCGTGTTCTCCCGCTGGAGCTCCCCCTGTTGTGTTGGTGGCATTCCAGGATCTGGGATTCCAGGATCTGGGATTCCTTGGTGGAGAAGGGAGAGAGGGCAGGTGGTTCACCCCCCTTGGGTTGGAAGTCGGGGATTCCCATGGAATTCACCCCATTCCCAGGAAAAAGGCCCCCCAGCTTCCTCATTCCTACTGCTGCAATTCCAGGGGTTTCCCGTGGGTTGGTGTCGCTGGGATCTGCTTCCTTTGCCGTTGGAATCCTGGAATGGTTTGGGTGGGAAGGGACCTTGGAGCCCATCCAGTGCCAATCCCGACTCCTCCCGCTATCCCAGGCTGCTCCAACCCGGCCTTGGACACTCCCAGGGATCCAGGGGCAGCCACAGCTTCTCTGGGAAATCCATCCCAGCCCCTCCCCACCCTCTCAGCCAGGAATTCCTTCCCAATATCCCAGGGAAGGATCCCTTGTGTCCTGGTAATGAACAATGTGGTTGTTCCCAAACCTTGCTTCCCAATCCCGATCCCAATCCCTGCCAGGAGCTCACCCACTGCCTCTTCCCTTTGTATTCCCTTCTTCCCAATTTCCCTTTCCCTTTATATTCCCTTCTTCCCAACTGCATTTCCCTTTGCATTCCCTTCTTCCTGGTCCCTTTTTCCTTTGTATTCCCAGTTTCCCTTTTCCCTTTGTATTCCCTTTTTCCCATTCCCTTTTCCCTTTCTATTCCCAATTTCCCTTTCCCTTTCTATTCCCTTCTTCTAGTTTCACTTTTCCCTTTTTATTCCCTTCCTTTTCCCTTTGTATTCCCTTCTTCCTTTTCCCTTAGTATTCCCAGTTTCCCTTTCCCTTTGCATTCCCTTCTTCCCACTCACTTTCCCTTTGTATTCCCTTCTTCCTGCTCCCTTTTCCCTTTTTATTCCCAGTTTCCCTTTCCCTTTATATTCCCTTCTTCCCAGTGTCCCTTTTCTCTTTGTTCCCAGTTTCCCTTTCCTTTTTTATTCTCTTCTTCCCTTTCCCTTTGTATTCCCAGTCCCCTTTGCATTCCCTTCTTCCCAGTTTCTCTTTTCCCTTTGTTTTCCCAGTTTCCCTTTTCCCTTTGTATTCCCTTCTTTCCAGTTTCCCTTTTTCCTTTCTATTCCCAGTTTCCCTCTATATTCCCCTCTTCCCATTCCCTTTTCCCTTAATATTCCCAGTTTCCCTTTTCCCTTTGTATTCCCTTCTTCCCACTCACTTTTCCTTTGTATTCCCAGTTTCCC
>NW_020887088.1:0-2868 GCF_003945725.1 Corapipo altera
CTCAAATCCCCAATGTCCCCGATGTCCTCAAATCCCCAATGTCCCCGTGTCCCCATTCCCAGTCGAGCGCCGGCGCCGGGACAAGATCAACAACTGGATCGTCCAACTCTCCAAGATCATCCCCGACTGCGGCGCCGACAGCGGCAAATCGGGGGCGGTGAGGGGGCACTGGGGGGTCCGGGGGGGAAGCTGGGGTGGGCTGGGCTGATTTTGGGGGGTCCCAGCCGATTTTGGGGGGTCAGGGCTGGTTTTGGGGTGGTCCTGGGGGGGGTGGTATGGGCTGATTTTGGGGTGTCCCAGCCAATTGTGGGTGTCCCAGCCGGTTGTGGGGGGTCAGGGCCGATTTTGGGGGGTCAGGGCCGATTTTGGGGCGGTCCTGGGGCAGGGGGGTGTGTCCGGACTGATTTTGGGGGGGGGGTCCCGCAGAGCAAGGGGGGGATCCTGTCCAAGGCCTGTGACTACGTGCGGGAGCTGCGCCAGAGCAACCAGCGGCTGCAGGAGACCTTCAAGGAGGCCGAGCGGCTGCAGATGGACAACGACCTGCTCCGGCAGCAGGTGACGCCCCGAACCGCCCGCCCCGCGCCCCCAAAACGCCCCGAAATTCCCCCAAAACCGCCCGCTTTGGGGTGCAGCCGGACGAACGGCCTGGCCACGCCCCCTCCCGGAGGCCACGCCCCCTCGCCCTAGTGACGTCGAAGCTCCGCCCCCTCTGGCCACGCCCCCTGCGGGTTCTCACGGGGGTTCATTCATAAAGGGGCGGGTCGGGGGGGGGATGGAGGGAGGGAAGGGGGGATGGGGGATCCCTCGGGGGGGTGAAAGGGGGGTGAGACCCCCGGCCCTGACCCCCCCACCCCGCAGATGGAGGAGCTGAAGAGCGAGAACGCCGTACTGAGGGCGCAGCTGCAGCAGCGGGGGCTGGAGGGGACCCCCGAGGGGACCCCCCAGTGACACAGCTGGGGACACCCCCCGGGACCCCCGGACACCCCTGGGGACAGTCATGAGGGGGGGACACGCTTGGGGACAACCCCTGAACGGACCCCCAGTGACAGGGGGGCTGGGGAGACACACTGGGGGCCCCCCCCGTGGACTCCCCCCCAGTCATGGGGGTGACACCCGCCTGCGGACACCCCTGGGACCCCCGAGGAGACCCCCCCAGTCACGGGGGAGGGGCACCTGCGGACACATCCCCCGCCCCCCACACAGGGACACGACCCCTGTTCCCCCCCCCGCCCCGGGGACGCCGCAGGGACCCTCCCGTTCTCCTCGGGGACCCCCCCAGGCCACGCCCCCCCCCGGGACCCCGACCCCTTCGCCCCCTTTGTAATTACCGTGATTGTAATTAATTAATTGTTTTGTACTGCCCGGGCGGGGGGAGGGGCGGCCCCTCCCCCCCCTCCGGTTTTTTTGGTGGGGGGAGCGTGGGGAGGGCGGGGGAGGGGTCGCGGGGGGGGGAGGGGGAGGAGGGGCTGCCCCGGGAGCCAAAAAAAAAAACCGACAAAAAAAAAAAGAGGCAAAAAAAAAGTTGAATTTTGGTCGTTTGTGGGGAGGGGCCGCGGGGGGGGGGGGGGGGGGGGGGGCCCCCCCCCCCCCGGGGACACCGGCCCCCCCCCCCCGGTCCCGTCCCCCCCCCCCCGGGGACATCGTCACCCCCCCCGTGTCACTGTCACCCCCCCCGTGTCACTGTCACCCCCTCCGTGTCACTGTCAGCCCTTCCCGGTGTCCCCCCCCTCCCCGGTGCCACCGTCCCTGTCACTGTCACCATCCGTGTCACCGTTGCTGTCCCCACCGGGGCCGCTGTCCCTGTCCCCAGCACTGTCACTGTCGCTGTCCCCGTCACCACCAGTGTCACCGCTGGTGCCACCCCGGTGCCACTTCAGTGTCACCGTCGGTGTCACACCAGTGTGACATCGGTGCCACCACCAGTGTGACATCGGTGCCACATGGATGTCACATCGGTGCCACCCTCCTTGTCACACCGGTGTCAACTCTGTGTCACCATCAGTGCCACACAAATGTCACCATTGGTGTCACCATCAGTGCCACACAAGTGTCACCACCGGTGTCACACGGGGGCCACATCAGTGCCACCATCGGTGTCACATCATTGTCACCATCACTGTCCCAGTGCCACCACCATCGGCACTGCCACCGCCCCTGTCACCATCAGTGTCACCTCAAGGCCACCCTCGCTGTCCCATCGGTGTCCCCATCACAGCGGTGCCACCCTGGCCGCCCCCTCCCGCCCCCCCAAGGCCACCGTGCCCCCCCCCGGCCGGTGTCCCCCCGGTGTCCCCGGCGCTGTCCCCGTGTCCCCGCGCTGGCGCCGCTCGGTCTGACCCGGGGGTGACCTCGGGAGGGGACAACAAACATGGTCAGGGGCACTCGGGGCCCGGGGGAGGGGCGGGGGGGGGGACAGGAGGGTCCGGACACCCGAGTGACCCCCCCCAATAGCTGAGTGACCCCCTGGACACCCGAGTGTCCCCCCCCAAATACCAGAATGTCCCCCCCAAAATACCTGAGTGTCCCCCCCGGACACCTGAGCTCCTTCTGGGGGGGTCCTGCACACCTGAGCCCCCCCGGGACACACCCGGGCATTCTCCTGGCTCCAGGGTGACCCCCCCAAAATACCTGAGTGTCCCCTCCCACACCCAGGTCCCTTCTAGGGGGGTCCTGGACACCTGAACCCCCCTGGACACACTTGGACCCCCTCTGGACACACCGGAGCATCTCCCCGAGTCTGGAGTGTCCCCCCCAAAAACACCTGAGTGAGCCCCCCAAAAAACACCTGATTCCCCCCCAAAACCACCTGAGTGTCCCCCCCCAACACCCGGGTCCCTCCTGGGGGGTCGCGGACATTTCGACCCCCCC
>NW_020887088.1:2968-4803 GCF_003945725.1 Corapipo altera
GGGGGGAGGATAAATGGGGGCGAGAGGGGCCACGACCCCCCCAAGGCAGCGATGGAGCCGCGCCGGGTCCTTGGGCTCTTCCTCCTCCTCCTCTTCCTCCTGCTCGCGGGCACCGAGGCGGCGGTGAGGGGCGGGGGGGGTCCCTGGGGGATGGGGAGGGGGTTGCTTGGGGATGGGGGGGTTTTTGGGGTGTCCCAGGTGCTTTGGGGGGGGACTCAGGTGTTTTTGGAGGGTCCCAAGTGTTCTGGGGGGAACTCAGGTGTTTTTGGAGGGTCACAGGTGTTTTGAGGTACTCAGGTGTTTCTGGGGGGGGACTCGGGTGTTTTTGGAGGGTCCCAGGTGCGTTTTTGGGGGGTCCCAGGTATTTCTGGGGTGTTCAGGTGCCTGGAACATCACTGCTCTCCCTCCCCCAGGCCCGGGTGCCCCCCGAGTTGTCGCTGGAGCCGAAGTCCCAAGTGTTGGGGGGGGGTCTCACACCCGAGTCATCCCCCCCCCAACCCCCCCCAGGCTCTGCTGGAGGTGTCACCCCAAAACCAGGAGGGCGACGGGCAGGTGAGTCCGGGGGGAAGGGGGGCACAGGGGGGACCCTCACCTGGCATTTGGGGACACCCAGGGGGACACACACTGGGATTTGGGGACATTCCAGGTTCCCAGGGGTCCCACAGTGGAGAGCCCCTTCCCACAGGGGTTTTTGGGGGAGGGGGGGTTTCCCCGAGCTCCGGGGGGTTCCCAGCGCCCCCGAGGGGGTTCCTGGGGGTCCCCCAGCCCCTCTGACCCCCCCTTTTTCCCTCCCCAGCCCCCCCCGAGCCGCCGCCGCCGGCACAGCTCCCACTTCCCGCTCTGCTCCTTCTGCTGCAACTGCTGCGGGAACCGCGGCTGCGGCTTCTGCTGCCGCACCTGAGCCCCCCCCGGGACCCCCGGCACCGGGGCACCCCCCGAACCCCTATTTATTACCCCCCCCCCGCCCGTGGTGGCAATAAACCCCCCTTTTCTACGGATCTCGTGTGGTTTCGGGGGGTCCCACGGGGGTCTGGGGGTGGGAGGAGGGTCTCGGGTGGGCAGGGGGGGGCTCAGGGGGTCGGGGGGGGATGTGGGGATTTGGGGGGACACCGTGGTTTGGTGCCATCCCCCAAGGATGACCAGGAACAGGAGTTTTGCCCCAAAAAAAGCTTCAATAAATACAGCGGCCCCTCCCCGGTACCAGGTGGGATCCCGGGGGATGAAGTGGGGGCTTCCTGTGCTCCCAGTGCTCCCAGTAAGGGTCGGGGCTCCCACGTGGTTCTTCGGAGGGAAGGGGGAAAGGGTGGGAAACATGAGGGGGAAGAGGGTGGGAAATGGGAGAGGGGAAAAAAGGGCCACCCATCGCTCCCAGTTGGGTTTGGGGGGGGATGTTGGGTTTGGGGGATTTTGGGGGGATTTCAGGGGGGATATTTTGAGGGGATTTTGGGGAGATTTTGGGGGGATTCTGGGGAGGCTCTGAGGGGGCTCAGAAGGCCCCCCCGCCGCGGGTGAGGGTGAGCACGGCGTCCATCCAGATCCGAAGGGCTTCGGCCGAGGGAGCCACGAGCCAGAAGAGCCGCTCGTAGGTCTTGAGGCAGAAGGTCAGGCGGGGGTTTGGGCTCTGGGGGGAAGGGGAGGGGACATTTTGGGGGTCAGACCCAGAGACCACCCCCTGAGCAGGCCCTACAAGTGCCCCCAGCCCCTTAGAACCCCCTGGGTGGGTCCTACAGGTGCCTCTGCCTCATAGGAACCCACCAACCCCATAGAGACCCCTAAGTCCCATAGAACCCTGTCAGTGGGTCCCATAGGTGCCCCCCAGCCCCACAGCCCCCCCC
>NW_020887089.1:0-910 GCF_003945725.1 Corapipo altera
GGGTCAGGCCGCTGGGATGGTGCCGGCGGGCCGTGAGCCCGAAGCCAACAAGACCTCGGGCCCAGACGGTGTCAGGCGGGGACTGAGAGCCCCCAGGGAGGAGGAAAGCTGGGCAGACCCCAAGGCTCCTGGGCCTCTTCCTTGGCAGCCCTTTGGCCAAGGCCCCCAGGCAGAGGTGGGGCTCAGCCCCTGCCCAGCAGTGGGGCACAGGCTGAGCCCCAGGGACAGCAGAGCCAGAGCCTGAGCTCTCCTTCCTGCAGCGTCTGCCTGGGCCAACCCAACCAGGCCTGAGTCTCTCCAGGAGAGACCAAGCCCAGCCAGAGAGGGCTCAGCCCTCTGAGGCTGCACTCATTGCAAAGGGAACAAAACATTGGCCCAGAGGACATCCTGCCCCCAAATGGAGAACTGGACAGGTCAAGAATAAAAAAGTCATCCCCCTCCATTGTTCAAGAAATGTTTCGACCTCTTTCCTAAAAGCAGCATCCAGGACTCGGGTCACTCAGTTTTCTCTCGGACAAGGCTTTGCAGGGGCTGCTTGGGAAAGGGAAGGCCTGGGGCCCCAGGGCAGATGGGTGAGGCTGCACTCTGGGGGGGTTGGCCTTTGGTTCTTGGCTTCCAGGGGCCCCCAGGAGTCAGTGAGCCGGGCTAGGGACGAGGGGCAGGACTGGCTGGGATTGCCTGTGGGGCCTGGCCCAGAAAATGGAAGTGTCCCCATGGGGACAGCTGGAAATGGCCCAAGAAGGAACTGCTGCCCCAGCGCAGGCTGTGGCAGTGGGGAGTGTGCAGGGGGGAGGAGGCTGGGCCAGAGCAGGGCTGGGAAAGAACGACCAAGCCGCGGGTGGGTTCTCCCCCGGCCCCCAGGACCCAACCCCTGACGGGAGGGCCTTGGGCAGGGCCTGGGGCGACTGCA
>NW_020887089.1:1010-4803 GCF_003945725.1 Corapipo altera
CCCAGCTCTCTGCAAGAGAAGTTGAGGGCTCTGAGCCAGAGAGGGGATGAGAACCGGGTCCAGGCTTGGGAATTGCCGGCAGGGGAAGGGGATGTCTAAGAACAAGTCCCTCAGGAGAGGGAAGCAGAGAGGCTGTGTTTTGACCCCAGCACTGGGGTTTGCAGGGCAGAGCTTAGAATATCCCCCCTGTGAGATTGTTCTGCATCCCTCCTTGCAGTAGTGACAGGCCCTTCTCTTCAGAGATAGTTCTGGGAGTGTCTTCTTGTTCTTTCCAGGTGGGATGCAAGCGGTGGGGTGGGCCTTGGGCACCGGAGGGACGGCGAGCAAGGTGAGCATTTTCCTGCCAGTCGGAATCAGATGTTCCTTCTGGTGCTCTGTATCTTTGGTGAATCTAAGCACATCCCTTGGCATTTGTTGTTTTTCCGGGTGGTTGACAAGCTGAGAAGCATCAGCAGAGTGGGAAGGAGGTGCCTGCAGTAAGAGGTCAGTGTCAAGGAAGCTGCGAGGGGAGCTTTGGGGAGAATGTTGCCCTCTGAGGGGCTGCGTCAGTGTGTGCCTTCCCTGGGGGATTTCTTTGCAGTGGCCGTGCCTATTGGCAGGGGAGCAGAGCCACAGGCCCAGGAGCCGAGCGACAAGGTCAAGTGCTCTTGTGCTGGCCTGGTGGGCAAGGGCAGGGGATTGCAGGGCTCAGCAATGAAGCATTTCCCTCTTCTCTTTGGAGGGGCCGTCCCGGTAGCCTTTGGAAAGAGATGAGCGTTGCAGGTGAGTCGGGGAGGGAGCGAGGAGGAGCAGGGGCCCAGGGAACTTTCAGAAATGCCACAGAAGGTTTTCTTTCCCTCTTCCAGGTGTGCCATGCAGGGAGAGCCGCAGGCTGAGACTCTGGCCGGAGCCAGGGACTGGAGGAGCTCAGAGCACTTAGGAGATGGTGAGTGGTGGAATGGTTGGGCTTTGGCCGATGTGCTGCTAAAGTCCTGCACTGATTTTGGTTTCCTTTCTGGGAGCTGACAAAGAGAAGAACCCAGCGACTGCAGGAACCTGTGAGCCAGCCAAAGGGACGGTGGATTGACAGGCCCAGCTCTCTGCAAGAGAAGTTGAGGGCTCTGAGGCAGAGAGGGGATGAGAGCCGGGTCCAGGCTTGGGAATTGCCGGGAGGGCTTTGGAAAGGAGCGCAGGGGAAAGGGATGTCTAAGAACAAGTCCCTTAGGAGAGGGAAGCAGAGAGGCTGAGTTTTCAGCCCAGCACAGAGATGTGCAGGGCAGAGCAGAGAAGATGCCCACAGAAGATTCTTGTGCGTCCCTTCTGACAGGCACTTCTTGTCACAGCCTGTCCTCTCCATTCCGGAATAGGCCCTGGCAACCAAAGAACCAACACCCCCCACCACAGTGCAGACCAACCCATGTGCTTTGGGCTCTTTTGTTGTCCTATCCATTCTGACCAATCCTCTCCATTCCGGAATAGCCTCTGGAAACCAAAGAACCAAGCCCCCACCACGTGACAGTTCAACCCCATCCGTGTTCCAAGGGCTCCTTCGTGATGTCACGACCTGTCCTCTCCATTCTGGAATGGGCCCTGGCAACCAAAGAACCAACGCCCTACAACCCCCAAGTGAAGCCCCACCTTTGTGCCATGGGCCCTCTTGGGATGTCACGGCCTGTCCTCTCCATTCCGGAACGGCTGCTGGAAACCAAAAAGACCAGTGTCTCACAGCCCCCAGTGCAGCCCAACCGGTGTGCCATGGGCCCCTTTGGGATGTCACAGCCTGTCCTCTCCATTCTGGAATAGTCCCTGGAAACCAAAGAACCAACACCTCACCCCCCCACAGTGCAGCCCCACCTGTCTGCCACGGGACTCTTTGGGATGTCACGGCCTTTCCCCCAGCAAAGAAAGCCTGCAACCTTTGGGTTTCACATGCACTTGGGGGCCACCCTGGGCACTCCATGGGCAGCAAGAGCTTTCTGTGCTGGCCCTTTTTGTCTGGCAGGAATCTTTGTCCGTGTTCAATTTGGGGAGTTGGACTGGCAATTTCAGTGCAGGGCTCCTGCAAGTGAACGACAGCCCTTCCCTCCAGGAAAGAAACCCCTTACCCTCGCTCTCTTCTCCTGTTCCTTAAAACACAGCCTGCAGGGGAGCTTTCTGGCATCTCTTCTCTTGGGAATTGGGAGGATAGACCCGCTCCCATGTTTAACACCTCAGGCAAAACCACCCTTTGAACACCTTTCCCAACCCTCCCCAACCTTTCCCAAAGCCCAGATTTTACAGGCGTCCTGTCATTCTGGCCCAATCTCACCCAAGCCCACAAACCAGGACAGAAACCTCTCAGCCTCACGCTGCCTCCTTCCCATTGCTGTGCCTTATGTGCAGGCAAAAGGCCTTCAAATCAAGGACCCAAAATTCATGGCCTGTTCTTTCTCCCAGAAAAGAAGGCGTGCTGAACTCTCCAGACCAGGCAATTGGAAGATCTCCCCCAAACTCCTTTGCTACACGCTGCAGGGCCAACGATTCCTCTGCTCTGCCCTGTCGGCGCTGCTTTGTCTCCTCTGGGTCCCCAGAAACTGTCAGCGAAAGCCGGGCAATAAAATCTCGGAGCAGTTGCTTGGGTTCCAGAGGTGACCCTACTTCATTCAGTGCTGAAGGGACACAGCAATTGCTCTCTAACACCTGTACATCAGTTCTCAAAATTTTTAACTATTTTGACATTTTTGCAAACAAAAGAATTCCTGTCCATTGTCTTACCAGTTCTCTGCAGGAATTCTTCTTCTCTCTTCCATTGGCTCTTGAGCTCTCACTTTGCATGATGCTTAGTCCACAATTGTTGTCCTTTTCTTGTCTTTTCCCTAGATAGGAGGAGCCTCAGTAACTGTGGGTGTCAGTTTTGTCTTCGTCTCTGCTTTCTCTAAGGGTCTTTGTGCTTTAGAAATTCTGCCTTCTTGGTGTCCAGGTCTCAAAACTAGATTTCTCTGCCAGGTCTCTGACCACTGAAATATGGCAGGCCTTAAACTTTGACTTGGTTTTTCGAACAAATGGCCATGGCCCAGAACTTGTCCCTCATCCATTGGCTCTTGCCCCCATTCAATCTCCTGCCAGCAGTTTCTCCCCACTGCTGGCTGGGCTCCTTTGTCAAGCCCTAGAACTTGTTGGCTAACGGGCCCAGTCCTGTTGCCTATTTTTCGTGGGAATCTGCAGGAGGGCCTTGAGTCTTGCATGAGCAAAGTGGCAGAGGAGCCCAAGCTGGCTTGCAGTGTGGATGTGCTGGAGGGTAGGAAGGCTGTGCAGAGGGACCTGGACAGGCTGGAGCTCTGGGCCGAGCCCGTGGGCATGAGGTTCAAGAGTGCCTTTGGTGCCTTTGGTGCCTCTGGTCACACTAACCCCCTGCAGCTCCAGGCTGGGGGCAGAGGAGCTGCAAAGGGTCCCCGTGGGAGAGGCCCTGGGGGTGCTGGTGGACAGAGGCTGAAGCTGAGCCAGCGGGTGCCCGGCTGGGCAAGAAGGCCAAGGGCAGGCTGGCCTGGATCAGAAAGAGTGTGGCAGCAGGAGCAGGGCAGTGATGCTTCTGCTGGACTGGGCACTGGTGAGGCCACAGCTGGAGTGCTGTGTCCAGTTCTGGGCCCCTCAATTCAGGGAGAACCTTGAGGGGCTGCAGTGGGTGGAGGGCAGGGCAATGGAGCTGGTCAAGGCTCTGCAGGGCATGTGCTGTGAGGAGCAGCTGAGGGAGCTGGGCTTCTCCAAGCTGGAGAAGAGGAGTCTCGGGGCTGACCTTCTCCCTGTCCACAACTTGCTGACAGGAGGCTGGAGCCAG
>NW_020887090.1:0-314 GCF_003945725.1 Corapipo altera
GAAGAGCTGAAGTGAAAAAATTTATGGGTTGAAACAAACATGGTTCAGGAACTAAATGAAAAGCCATGCACACAAGCAAAGTAAAGCAATTTTGAAATAAAAAAGCCAAGAATTCTGGTTGTGTTTTGTAGAGCCCCTTGCTATTACATTTGAATAAAGTTCTTTCTTTTAACACAGGAAAACATATTCTCTTAAAACTGAAACTGAAAGTCCTTTCTTGATTCCTGGAAATGTGATCAAAACTGCTTTCCTGGTTAAACTATTTCAGTGGTTTGACAGCAATCCCTGAGCTTTAAGCTTTCTGTATTCAGAGC
>NW_020887090.1:324-4798 GCF_003945725.1 Corapipo altera
GCTTTGGGCTTTTTACTGTCTTCCTTGAGAAATGGAGTTTCTGCAGGCGATGACAATGTTGCAAAAAAGACTAAAAACTCCTTCTTCAGAGGCCTGGGCTTTCTGGTGTTGGAGGGAGAGGGATAAGAGGCTCAGAGATTGTAAGAGAACTTTTACAAAGCAAGCTGCTGCATGTTTATTATTATAGTATTATATTATTATGCTTTATGTAATTTACTATGTAGATCATCATAAATATTAAAATAATAATGTAATAGATAAAAAATTGTGTAAGGAATGTGTAAGAAAAAGTCTCTTGTACCTTTTTCTGAGGGGGAAAACCAAATAGATAATCCCGTGTGATTGTGTATGTTAGGATTTTAAAAGCTTCTAGACTGGATTTTACAGCCACATGTGATGGAACGTACCGATGGGCCAACCTGGGAAATGCCGGTGAAAATGGCACTGGGCAGCCCCTCGTCCCAGCACTCCACAGGTTGAAAGAGAGGAGATTAACAAGAGCTGCAGAGGAGCCACCACCGCACCTGCCCATGCAAAAGGGCTGGCCCTAAAGAAGGTAGTGGCTCTTTCCAGAGGACAATGTATATAGAGGGGGGTTAGGGATATAGAGGGGGGTTAGGTACACAGTTCAAAATAAGGATGAAGTTTTGAAAGAGACTGTAATGGGAAAGAAAATTCTGCCACTTTATTGCAGACAGTGTTTTCACCTCGGTACCAGGAGCCACAGAGAGGGAGCCAGGTGTGAACATTGGCAGCACCTTCTGTGGCTGCAGCTTGGCTTTACCTGGCATTTTCTCCTCCACGGTGTATGTGGACAGAAAGACACAGAAATTGGTGAAACAATACAGCAGCTCCCAAGCCAGGCTCTAATCAGCAGCCCGGGGTTCTTGTTCTGCAAGACAGCGTCCTGTGGAGTGACAGGGCACAGAGTCAGTGCTGTGAAGGAGTGCTAGGAAGCAATGCTCAGACGTCGAGGCTCCCTGCAGGGTGGCGGTGCACGCCATCCTCCGTGGCAGGACCACAATTCCCACCCAACAGGTGGTTTTGGCAACACCCTCGGGAGCGGAGCCCCGAACGGAGGGGCGGGACAGGACGGGACAGTTGCCGGGCAGAGGCGGCAGTGACCCCGGGAACGATCATGCCCTTCTGGCATCCCCGTGGCGTGCCCAGCCCCTTTCTATTTAGAGCGGGCCGGCAGCGCGGTGGCGGCAGCAGCGGGACAGGGCGAGGGTGAGCGGAGCTCGGGGGGTGCGAGCGGGCGTCTGCCAGCAGGATGCGACCCCGTTGAAGACCGGAGGCGGGCACGGCTCTGGCGAGCGGCCGGAGGTGTCCCGGAGCCTGGGGACGGGCTGGGCACGGCGGCACCCCCGGGGAGCCGCGTCCGGCCAGCGGAGCGGGATCGGCTGCGGCACAAGCCAAGACCCGAAGGGAGAGCGGGCGGGAGGGCAGCGCGGCGACCGGGCGGCGGCGGCTGAGTCGGGGATGTTGGCGGGGAATCCGACCTCATCCTCTGGGTGGGTGGGAGCGGCGGCCCTTCCCTGCGCCAGCGGGCGGGAGCGGCCGCCCCGAGCCGGGGCGGGCGCGGAGGGGCCGCCGCTCCGGCAGCTCATGGCCTCGGTGCCCGGCACTAACGCCCTCCGTGCCTGCCGTCCCGGCAGGTGCCTCTGCACACCCCACACCTCCCCGCTCCCTGGGCCCTGCGCTGAGCCAGACCAGCTGCACCGTCGTGTCCTGACCGAAGGCTCCTGGGATGTCACGCCGCAGGCACCAACCCGAGCCTGGCGACCTGATCGAGATCAAGCGATCAGTTTACCAGCACTGGGCCCTCTACTTGGGGGATGGATATGTCGTCAACGTGGTGTCCGCAAGTAAGCCTGGTGCAGCCTGTCAGGGTGCAGAGGGGGTGCTGTGGTGCCCCAGGAGCCCTGTCTCCCTCTTTGAGCTGGTGGTGGACCGACCCTGTGTGTGGAGATGGCCTTTCAAAGAGCAGCCAGAAAGCCATCTGAGCTTTTGAAGAGACATGACAGGTTCTGCCTGGCTTATCTCCTTCCTGTTTTCCCCAGATGAATGGATCCCATCCCCGTTAGCTGAGATGGTGACAATATTGACCAAAAAGGCCAAGGTGAAGAAGCAGCTTCTGAAGGAGGTGGTGGGAAATAATGATTGGAAGGTCAATAAGAAGTATGATTGCTCCTACACTCCCCTCCCGGTGAAGGAGATCATCAAGCGTGCTGAGAGCTACATTGACAGGGAAGTGACCTATGATTTGCTTGACAAAAACTGTGAGCACTTTGTGACATGGCTCCGCTACGGCGAGAGTGTCTCTGACCAGGTAAGTAACATGAGATAAGCCCCTGTGTGCCTCACACAGCACCTTCTTGCTGCTCCCTGTGAGCCCCTAGACAGGGACACAGCCCACAGACTGTCTGGGGACAGTCAAGTCCCAGGTGTGGGGTCCAAACCTCTGCTGCCTCTGGCCTCACCAGAGACCTTGGAGCAGGAGGATCACTGTGGTCTGTCTGCACCCTGACAGTGCCCTCTTACTGAATGCCACAACCTAAGGGTAAAAACTTGGGTGTTACCCCTTCTGCTTATGAAGCAGATGTCTCTCATTCTTTTAATTGCCCTGATTACCCCTGCCTGCTTTTCCTTAACATGCCTGGGGGTAAATATAATTGCTTCTTTTGTTTCCAGCCTGTGTTTTCCTTTCCCTTTACAGGTCAGGAGAGCAATTCGAGTTTGGACCCCTTTCGCTAGTAAAGTGGTCACTTTTTTAGCTGCCAGTAGCGTGGCTGTGGCTGCTCCTCCTGCTGGTCCTGTTGTTGCTGCTGCTGGTACTGCTTTGGCTGACAGAGTTCTGAAGGCCAAGTTGTCGAAGGCAAGCAGGAAAAAGAGACAGAGCTACTGATGGGCCATTTGAAACACCTTCGAGCAAGGCAGAGAGCCCCAGGCTATGGGTGGTCAGGCCCCAGTATTTGCCACACCTGATACCAAAGACTACCAGCAACTTTGCTGCCCTTCCTGAGATAATTGATAATTACAAGAAAATCTAAACAAACTCATGTTGACCTAAATTCCTCTTCTATCTTTTGAGTATAGTCTTGGGTGCAAGTGCAACAATGCAGCCTTGCTTCTCTCTTCCGTTTCATTAAGAAATAACAAGTCAAGAGTGGAAGGTGATTGCCAGCAGCACTAGCCTGTTTGCCGCATTTGCTTTTATTTCATTGCCTGCGATGATTTTTGTGGCAGTCTGGGAGCACTTGAAGGCAAATTATCCGTTCCTTCCCTCCATGTTGCCTCCAGTGTTTTGCTGAGGACTAGTGCAGGCTTTCTATCCAACCATCCTGCTTTTATCAGCTACAGGATGGGGGCTATTTCTGTGAATATCTGATTTTAACCTTACCTTCCTGGAAAAGTAAAGTAAAAGTATTGGTGAGGCTTTACAGTGTGTCCTTCAGCTGAGGGCCTGTGTAAATGGAAAACTACCAGTTCCCAGGCCTGCAAAAGGGCAAGCAAGGCATGTGCAGTGTCTTGGAGCCTGTGCTGCCTGTGGGATCTAAACTGAGCTGCTCCTGGGAGGATGGGAGGTAGGTAGGAAAGGCAGGTCTTGTAGGCTGTATCCCTCAGTGTTTTCAAGCAGTGATCTGATTTGGACAGGATGGTGTTCTGTTCATCAAAGCGTCCCTTTCCCCGGCTCCTCTGACTCCCTTTGGGAGCAGCAGACCCCCAAATCTGGGAAGGTCTGACAAAAAACCCAGCTGGATCCTTCTCAGACAGCTGTTTGTTCCACTGTGCCATCACACTTTCCCTCTTCACCTCTATAGGCCCAGTGATTGTTGGCATTAGGCCTGAGCAAGCTTTCTAGATGATTTTTAAGGTCCCTTCCAACCAACCCATTCTGTGGTTCTACTCTTTGGGCTGCCAAAACATTGGAGCTTAGAGAAAGACCACTGGAGGTGGCAAGGGCAGCCAGGAGCCTTTGTCCCCCAGATCTGGGACCACTGCCTCTTCAGTGACCACAAGTGGATTTTAAGCAGTTCATAGTCAGCACATCAGTCTTTTCCCCAGCCAGCAGAAAGGCAAAGCCGGGGGCCCTGCAGTGCTGGGGGTGATATCAGTGCAGAATGAGCTGTGAGGCACCTATTACTCATCTCCCAATGTCCTGAGCCCTGCTATTTCCTTGTCACAAAGCTGATGTGTGAATTATCTGAGAAGAAAACTGTTTGGAAAAGTCTGGTTTGCTTCTCTTTACTTGGAGTATCTGGCTTAAGTGTTTGGAAGCCTGTTCCCTGTGACCCACCTGCAAGAAAGACTCCTGTGTTGGTTTTATTTCAGGCAAGTGCCTGGCCTGTCAGGAGAGATGAGAGCAAAACAGTTGTCTCTAAGAGGCTTGCTGGTTTTGTCTGCTCTTCACATCTTGGCGACGTTTAATCCCAGCCAACAACTAAGGACCAGAGAGCCACTTGCTCACTCT
>NW_020887091.1:0-4795 GCF_003945725.1 Corapipo altera
GAGCTGCAGCTCCCGCCTGTCTGCAAATGCCAGGAGGAGGAACTGGGTGAGGGAGCTGCTGTTGGACATTTGCTGCTTCTGGGTATTATGATCTGTTGAGGAGGAAAAGTCACTGCTGGGTTAGACGTTAGACCAGGTTTCTGCAGCCAAACATTACACATCTCACAGCCACTCCACTCTCAGGCTCTCTCTCCTCACTCAGATCTCCCTGCAGCTCCCTCTCCTGAGCTCTACCTTTTGCTGGCTGAGGGGACCATGGGAAGCAGTAACTTTGTGATGGGCTCCCAAGGACTCCTTCTTGCTCTGCTGAGAGAGGGAACTTGGAATGCAGGGTGATCTCAAATTAAAGGTACTCGTGATACATCAAAGAGCTTCTCAGTTTTGCTGTTTGCAATTTGCCCAAATGAAGGACTGAGCTGAGGGAATTCTTTGGATTTGTTCACCCACTTGCACCTGCCAAAGTTAGGAGTGGTTGTGGAGGTTTGAAATCCCTGACATTTCTATTACACTGCAGGTCAAGTCTTGTGGGTTCTGAGGGGCACAGGGACGGTCCCTTAGTGCAGAGAGAAGAGCTGCTCTGCTCATCAGTCCTGTGCTCAGCTGCCCTGTGCTGGCAGCTTGGAGCTGGAGGAGCATCACACTCAACTGTTCCCCCAAAAAGTAACTGCACAGAGATCCAGGAATCCAAGTCCAAAGAACAGATTGCCACACTCCTCACCTTTTCATCTCTCCCCTCCCAAAGTGGGACACAAAATGCTCACTGCAGCTGCCCAGAGCATTTCCATGGATTTAGCACTGAGGACTTTTCTCCATGGGGATCCTGTGCAGCACAGAGATCCTATGGCAGAGCTGTGCCCTTCTGGAGGGTACCTGCAGCTCTGCAGGACACCCAGGCAAACAGCTGAAGACCCTGAAGGTGCCTGGAGGGCACTTGGGCACTTGGCTCCCACAGACACATCCCCACAGCAGCACCCAAAGGGGTTGTGTCTGCACAGGAATCTGCCCCCTCCAAACCTCACAGTAGCTCAGAAAACCCAGTGGTGAGAACAAGGAGAGCCCAGGCAGCAGGGGATGGCAGGGAAATGCCACAGTGCTGCTGCCAAGGGAGGAGGGACACAGAGAGACAGCTGGAAATCAGGGCCTTGTCCTTGCCTGGGCTCTGGCTGCTGCAGGGCAATGCACAGCCCAGCCCCCGTGGGTCTGAGGGCACAGGCTCTGCTTAGGCTGGGAAAGGAGCCCAGGCAGGAGCTGCTCAGGGAAGGGGTCTGTGCCACAGGGACAGCAGGGAGGGGCCCACATCCCCCAGCCCAGCCCTTGTGGCAGCAGCTGCCTCTCCCTGCCTGCCTGTCTCTGGGTGAGGAGCTGTTCCTGCCAGCAGCCCCTCCCTGTGCCCAGCTCAGCTCCCTGCCAGTGCTGCCAGAGCCATCCCCAGCCCAGTGCCCAGGGGCAGCTCTGCCTGGGCAGGGGCTGCAGAGCAGATCCCAGAGACCCTGTGGTGGCTGGGAAGGGGGAGGTGTTCTGGGGGGACATGCTTCCTGAGAAGGGCCCCTGGAAATGGCAGGAGGTGGAGCTGAAGCTGTGAGGAGCCTTGAGCCTGCAGCTGAAGGGCTCTGCCCAGCCCTACCCTGCCATGAGGGGTCACTCCTTCCACCCACCCCTACTCCCTGCAGGGCCATGGCAGCTCCTTGGCCGGGCTGAGAGCTGACCCGGGCAAGCAGAGGGAACCTTCTTGCCCCGGGCCTCTGAGGGGGCAGCAGCAAGTCCTGCTCTGCAGCAGCTTCTCCTGCTGCACCCCAGCAAATCCAGCAGAGCCATCCTGACAGCTCCTGCCACTGCTGCCATTTGGCAGCTGGCAGAGGTGCTTGCAGGAACTCACCTGCACTGCTCTGCAGGCAGAGCCTGACTGTGGCAAAGGGCTGGTAAGGTTCCTGCCCTGAGCAGCTCTGCCCTGTCTTCTCACCCCAGGATCCCTTGAACCTCCTGCTCCCTTCTCCTCTCTGCCCTTGCTGCCTGCAGCTCTTGCCCTGCTCTGCCATGTGGCCACTTTCCTTGCACTGCAGCAACTGGGAGAGTCCTACTGAAAGATCCTAGAAGCTGTGGGATGTGGCACCTTTAGGAGATGCCTCCAGGAAGGGAAGTTGAACTTTCCTAACGCCAGAGAATTCTTCCTTCAAATCCTGGGAAGGTTTCTCGCATAGTGAGACCTCAGTCACCTCCCAGCCCAGGCTGCCTCTCATCTCTCTGCCTTCTCTCCTGTGCCCTGGGTGCTGCAGGCAGTGCCCTCAGCCCTGCTGGGATGTGCAGAGGAGCTGCTCACCAGCAGAGCTGTCTCTTTGAAGCTCTTCTTGGTTACCAGGAGCTCCCTGTGTGCCAGGAGCCCGGCTCAGCTCAGCAGCACAGCAACAGCCCCAGGCATTTCATGACCCTCAGGGGACTTTCAGGTTGTTTACATGAGACTCAGTCCCTGAGAGGAAGTTCAAACAACTTCTCAAGAAGTCAAAGTGAGATTCAAACACTAAAATTTCCTGTAGTGCTAATGAGTCTCACTGAGGGACACAACTGAGAACATGTCCCCAGGTTCCAGTTAGAGTAGAAAACTGCAGACAGTGATGACAAGGATGGACAAGCAAGGGAAAGGTGGCTCTGATGATGAGGAAAACTGGACTTGTTTCCTTAATCAAATGGGCCAAGGCCTGGCCCCAGCCCCTGGGAAGGCAGATCCTGTCCCTGCCTCATTCCTCAGGGCTCTTCCTGGGGCACTGGGATGTGGGATGTGCAATGCCAAGGGCAGGACCATGGGGTGGCACCTGCCAGGCTGCTGAGCAGGGACAAGGAGCCCATGAGGCCCCAGGGCTGCAAGGGGCACTCCCCTCCTCCTGGCCTCAGGGGCACAGACAGCAGCCATGGCCAAAGGCCTGCAGAAGGTGGCTGTGTCAGGGCCTTTCAGCTTCTCCCCATCCCTGTCTCCTCTCCAGCCCAGGCTGTCCTACGGTGTCCATGCCCTGCCCCTTTCCCTGCAGGCTGTCGTCATCCCCCCGGCTGCCCCACCTGGCTGGCACCTTCCTGCACTGACATCTCTGTGTCCTCCCTGGCTCTTCCTGCACACACAAAGCCTTGGGCTCATCCAGACTTCTCCTGGGTGACGTGTTCCAGCACAGCGTTTTCCCTGGATTGAAATTCCTTTTTCCTCATGTCCACTCGGGACCTCCCCAGCTGCACTTGGCATTAATTCTTTCTTTCTCATGCTCTTTTCTGCTCTGACAAAACGATCCACCATCGCTAAATCCTCCCTTCAAGCCCTCTCAGGGCTGTCCTGTACTGTCCTCAGTCTCCACACCATTGAGGCCACAGCTCCTTAGTGCTCATGTGCTTGAGACCTTTAAAGCCCATCTTGGGAGATCTCTGGGCACTCACGGATGTTTCTGCAGATGAAAATATCGTGCTCAAAGCCTAAGTAAATCACAGTTGCCATGACAACCAGCATGCATTCCCATTGCTGTGGTCAGTTACCATGGCAAATAGAATACATTCCCATTGCCACAGTCAGTTACCATGGCAACCATAATACATTCCCATTACTACAGTCATTTACTGTGGTAAAACAGCATACCTCCCACTGCTACGGTCAGTTACCATGGTAACCATAATACTTCCCACTGGTACAGTCAGTTTCCATGGCAACCATCACACATTCCCATTGCCACAGTCAGTTACCACGGCAACCACCATAAATTCCCATTACTACCGTGAGTTACCATGGCAACCATCATACATTCCCACTGCTATGGTCAGTTACCATGGCAAACAGCATATATTCTCATTGCAACAGTCAGTTATCACAGCAACTACCATACATTCCCATTGCTAAGGTCAGTTACCATGGCAACCATCACACAAACCCATTGCTACAGTCAGTTACCATGGCAACGAACATACATTCCCACTGGTATGCTTGGTTACCATGGCAACTAGCATACATTCTTATTGCCATGGTCAGTTACCACGGCAACCATCATACATTGTCATTTCTACAGTCAGTTACCCTGGCAACCATCATACAGTACCATTGCTACTATCACTTACCATGGCAGCCATCATACAGTCGAGTTGCTACGGTCGGTCGCTATGGCAACCAGCATACAATCCAATTGCTATGGTCGGTTACCATGGAAACCATCTTACATTCCCATTGCTACAGTCGGTTACCATGGCAATCATCATAAAGTCCCGTTGCTATGGTCAGTTACCAAGGCAATCATCATACATTCCTGTTGCTACAGTCAGTTACTATGGCAACCACCATACATTCCCACTGTTGCAGTCGGTTACCATGGCAGCCATCATAGATCCCCATTGCTATGGTTGGTTACCATGGTAACCATGACACATTCCCATTGCTGTAATCAGTTACCATGGCAACCATCATACGGTCCACTACTACAATTGGTTACCATGGCAACCGCTATACATTAGCATTGCTATGGTCGGTTACCATGGCAACCATCATACAGTCACGTTGCTATGGTCGTTTACCGTGGCAGCTAACATACGTTCCTGTTGCTACAGTCAGTTACCATGGAAAACATCATACTTCCCACTGATACAGTCTGTTACCATGGTAACCACCATACACTGCTGTTTCTACGGTCAGTTACTGTGGCAACCATCATACATTCCTGCTGCTACAGTCAGTTTACCATGGCCACCATGACACATTTCCATTGCTACGGTCAGTTACCATGGCAACCAGCATATATCCCCATTGCCACAGTCGGTTACCATGGCAACCATCTTA
>NW_020887092.1:0-1696 GCF_003945725.1 Corapipo altera
AATATAACTCATAGAAAACAATGAAAAAAAAAGAAACTGAAAAAAAAAGAAAAAAAAGGAAAAAGAAAAAAGAGAGAAAAGAAGAAAAAAGGAAAAAAAGAAAGGAAAAAGAGGAAAAAAATGGGGGAAAAAAGAAAAATATAAAAAAAAAGAGAAAGAAAAAAGGGGAAAAAAGATAGAAAAAAGAAAAAATAAAGAAAAAAAAAGAAAGAAAAAAGAGGGGAAAAAAAGAACACAGAAAAACAAAAAACCAAAACCGACCTGTCATACTTCTGTTCAAGTGCAAAGGGCCGCTTTGATCCGCCGCAAGGACTACAACTCCCGTGGTGCCCCGCGCAAGGCGCAGGCGCGGCTGCGGGCGTGCGGGCAGGGGCCGCGCGCTGATTGGCTGCGGCGGTGTCTCTAAGGGCGGTGCGCGCGCAGAGCGCCGTGTTGGCTGCCGGCGATCCGTGATGGCGGCGGGTCTGTGAGGGCTGGCGGGGGGTGCGGGAGAGCGGGGCTCTGGGGATCCCCTCGGGGACTGCGGGGAGCGCGGCTCTGGGTCGGAGGCCGGAGGGCTCGGGAGGGTTTAGCGCGAGGGGTCGGGGATTCCCGGGGACGTATTGAGGGGTCCCTGAGAGGAGTTCGGGGTCCTGAGAGGACTCAGGGGGGAGACTGAATGTCCCTTAAGGGATTTGGGGGTCTCTGAGGAGGTTTGGGGTTCCTGGGGGGCTTTACAGGGACCTTTTAGGCAATTTTTGGGTCTCTAGGGGGTTTATGGGGTCCCAGGCGGTTTTGAGAGTCCCTGAGGAGGATTGGGGGGTCCCTGAATAGGCTTGGGGGGGTCCCAGATGGGTTTTGCGGGTCACTGAGGAAGTTTAAGGGGTTCGGGAGGGGGGGGGATGAGGTCTCTGAGGGGATTTTGAGGAGGTTTCGACGGGTGGAGGGGTGGATTTCTGAGGGGATTTCAGGGTTTTGGAGGGGATTTTGGGGAGTCCCCTAAAGCCCAGCAGTGGGGTTCAGGGATCTCCCAGCTCCCAGGGGAGGAGTCCTAGGGATGCCCCCCAAAATTGGGGGGGGGGGGGCGGAAATATACCACATCCAGATAAGGGGATCCCAGTGCCCCCAGTATATCCCAATAACCTCCCAGTGACCCTTAGTATGGCCCAGTAACCCCCTCAGTGACCAGCCAGTGTGTCCCAGTGATCTCCCACTGCCCCCCAGTATGGCCCAGTGATCCTTCAGTAAGCACCCAGTAACCCCCAGTATGACCCAGTAACCTGCCAGTGTCCCCCGTGTGTCCTGGTAATTCCCCAGTAAGTCCCCAGTTCTCTGCCAGTGACCCCCAGTGTGCCCCAGTTCACCTCCAGTCCCTCCCAGTGCCCTTCTAGTGTCTCTCAGGAACCCCCCAGTCCCTCTCAGTGCCCTCTGGTTCCCCCCAGTGTGTCTCAGTATCCCCCAGTAATCACCTAGTGCCCCCCAAAGCCCCCCAACTGTCCCCAACATGTCCCCAGATGCCCTTGGCCTTTCTGTGAGCGTGTGGGGGGGATGTTTTTGTGGTCAGAGGGTCCAGGGGGGGCTCCTTGGGTGAGATGGAGGGTTGGGGACATCAGGGATGGGGTTTGGGGACAGTGGGGAGGGGTTTGGGACAGTGGAATTGGGGGTGTCAGAGGGTGGAATTTGGGCCCTGAGGGGGGTCTCGGGGTGTCAAGGGGGG
>NW_020887092.1:1796-4793 GCF_003945725.1 Corapipo altera
AACTCCCCTAAATGCACACAAAGCAGCCCAAAAACCCCCAAATCCCCATCCAACCCCCTCCAGATCCCCCCAAATCTCCCCCAGCCCCCGCCCCCCTCAAATCCCTTCCAACACCCCCCGAAGAGGGATCACCCGGCACCCTGGGACAGGAACACAGTGGGCTGTACTGGGCGCACTGGGCTGTACTGGGAGGGCAGTGGGGGGGTCCTCAGATGTCCCATGACAACATGACCCAGCTCCACGAGAGATCTGGGGAGCAGTGAGGAGGTCCTGGTCTGTCCTGGTCCCAGCTCCCCCAGGACCCTCCCGCACCCCAAAGCCCCCCAGGCCCCCCCAGGCCCCTGACTTGGTCCTGCTGCCCCTTGAGCATCTGCAGCTGCTGCAGAACCAGGCATTTCATCAGCAAATGTGCAGCTGACACCAAGCTGGGGGTGTGTTGATGTGCTGGAAGGCAGGAGGGCTCTGCAGAGGGACCTGGCCAAGCTGAATCCATGGGCTGATTCCAGGGGCATGAGGTTCAACCAGGCCAAGGGCCGGGTCCTGCCCTTGGGCCACAAGAAGCCCCGTCAGCCCCCCGGGCTGGGGCCAGAGTGTCTGGAGAGCAGGCAGGCAGAAAGGGAGCTGGGATGGGGATGGACAGGAAGCTGAAGAGGAGGCAGAGTGTGGCCAGGTGGCCAAGAGGGCCAATGGATGGTGGCCTGGCTGAGGAAGAGTGTGGCAGCAGGAGCAGGGAAGTGATTGAGGCCACCCCTGGAGTGCTCTGTCCAGCTCTGGGCCCCTGAGTTGAGGAAGGCCCTGGAGGGGCTGGAGCAGGAGCAGAGAAGAGCAGCGAGGCTGGGGAAGGGAGTGGAGCACAAGTGGGGTGAGGAGAGGCTGAGGGAGCTGGGGGTGTTGGGGCTGGAGAAGAGGAGGCTCAGGGGAGACCTCCTGACTCTGCAAGTCCCTGCCAGGAGGTTGGAGCCCGGTGGGGGTGGGGCTGTTCTACCAGGAAGCAACAGTAGGACAAGAGGGCTGGGTCTTGAGCTGTGCCAGGGGAGGTGAGGTTGGATATTGGGAAGCAATTTTTTCCCAAGAGAGTAATCAGGCCTTGGAATGGGCTGGGCAGGGAGGGGGTGGAGTCACCATCCCTGGAGGTGTTGAAGGTGAGACTGGATGTGGCATCAGTGCCGTGGTCTGGGAAGCACAGCGGGGTTGGATCAAGGGTTGGATTTGACGGTCTCAGAGGTCTTTTCCAACCCAGCTGATTCTGTGATTCTCTGATTCCCATTCCTATGGCAGCACATGCTTGAGGCTCTATCCCCAGGGTGATAGAGATGTCTGTCCATATCTATCTACAGGGTTAGTCTGTAAATGTGTGGTGTTAGCAAAGCAGGCTAAGTTGTGGGATGGTTGTAGAAGGAGAAAGAAGCCCCCAGGCCAGTGCAAGCAGGCAGCCCTCAGCTTGCACCTCATGTCCCCTCCCTGCAGGTTCCTGTCCTTGAGCCCAGGCCCTGAGGTGAGGCTGAGAAATGGTGCGGAGGTGAGCCCAGAGCTGTCCCTGAGGTGAGGCTGAGAATAAGTGCAAGGCAGAGGTGCTGCTGAGGAAGGAGAGCCCCGTGGTGGGGAAGAGACAGAGCTGTGATTGCCCATCCCCGAGAAGGTGCTGTGTCCATCCCCTGTGTGCCAGGTGAGCTGGGGCTTTGCTGCAGAGCTGCGGGTGCTGATTTGAGCGGCTGCAAGTGCTGAGATGGTGGGCACCCAGGAACACAAACTGTGCCTGGCCACGGAGCCTGCAAGGAGGAGCAGAGACAGCCCTGGCAGTGTGGGGGGCCAGGTTGTCCCTGTGCCTTCCCCTGCAGGCCCTGTCTGTCCCTGCTGGGCCCCTGTCCATCCCCATCAGGTCCCTGCCCGTCCCCCCCAGGCTGAGCTCCCCCCAGGAAGTGCCGTGGAGCTGAAGCTGCTGCCATCCCCACCCCTGCAGCCGCTGCCCCAGCCAAGGGAGCAGCAAAGGCAGGGCCAGGAGCAGAGGCAGCAGCAGGGGAGCACTGGGGGGGCCGGGAAGCTCTTGTGTGGGGCAGGAAAGAGATGCTGGGCACGAGGCTGGGGCTGTGCTGAGCAGGCCCAGCCCTCACATCCCCCCAGCCAACGCCGGCTGCCTGGGGGGCTTGGGAGGGACCCCCAGCCCATGTGCCCCACACTCAGCTGGCAGAGAGAGAGCCAAGGGACAGGGCCACAGGCAGGGCCACGGGTGAGGGACAGCCAGGGCCATTGCAGGGCCATGGTGAGGGCACAGCCTGTGGCAGCAGAGCTGCCCAGGGCTGGGGGCAGCCGGGGCTGTTGGTACCAGCCAGTGATGGGGCCGAGCAGAGCACGAGGCCTCTTGCAGAGCCCTGGAGCAGCCTCCCACTTGCCAGCCCCACCCTGGTGGGGTGACACTGTCCCCTCCCTACAGAACACTCCATCTGAAATCTTTGGTGAGGCCTTTTGTGTCTATTTCTGGTTGCTGATTGATGCTGGGGACCTGAGGGCCCCTCTGCAATCCCATCCATGGGGCACAATCTCCTCTGCAGAGCTTGTGTGTTCAGCACAAAAAGTCCCTTTTATATCTGGGAAGCGGAGGAAGAAAAGTCTGGAAGCGCGAGAACGCGGCGATAGCTGGGATGAACTGGGAGCCCTTAGGAAAGGACTGGGAGGTACTGGGATAAACTGGGAGCCCCGAGGAAGGAAAGGGGGCCCTCCCGCCATTTGCGTAGCTCTGAGGGCAGGGCCCTTGCGCCATTTGCGTAGCCTTACGCAACTTCTGTAACTCTCGCCCTTGCCATTACCGACGCCCTCCTTACGCTGTTTGCGTGGCGCCACAGGATTGCTGGCCCCCCTACGCAATTTGCGTAGCGCCGCTCCATTGCCGCCCGCGGTGCCGCCTTACGCCGTTTGCGTATCCCTGCGCCATTTGCGCAGCGCGGGGGGCGGACCCCTCTCCCTGCGTGCTGATGTTTATTTCTCAGCGTCCAGGCGCTC
>NW_020887093.1:0-1121 GCF_003945725.1 Corapipo altera
CCCAAGGAGGTCTCCCCACAGCCTTTTCTTCTGCAGGCTGAAGAGCCCCCACTCTCTCAGCCTGTCTCCATCCGAGAGGTGCTGCAGCCCTCTGATCCCCTGGGTGGCCTCCTCTGGAAGTGCCCCAAGAGGTCCGTGTCTTTGCTGTGCTGAGGAGCCCATGGAGCTGCAGGAGATGCCAGGGCTGGCAGGGGAATCCCCCCAAGCCATTGCCATTGGGGGTGGGTGTGTTGCAGACAGCCAGAGGAGCCCAGAGCTGGAGGCAGCACTGCAGGAGGGGTCTCAGCTGAGCGGAGCAGAGGGGCAGAACCCCCCTCCCCTGCTGCCCACGCTCTGGGATGAGCCCAGGACACGGGGGGTTGTGGGCTGTGAGCTCCCACTGCTGGCTCACATCCTGCTTTTCATCCCCCACTATCCCCATGGCCTTGCATGCAGGGCTGCTCTCCATCCCTTCAGCCCCAAGCCTGTCCCTTGAGATCTGGGGGCATTTGACACCCGCTGGCCCCTTTGATACCCTTTCCATCCCTCCCAGAGCACAGGGGAGGTCCAGGTGCTCCAGGGGCTGCCCTGTGTGTCCCTTGCCTGTCCCAGTCCCCAGGAGGGACATTCCATGATGCCCCAACCTGCACTGCTCAGGATGCACATGGAGGGGGTGAAGGGGATCTCGTGTGCAGAGACCCCCAGGAGCCCCCTGAGCCTCTCTGCTCATGGCAGGGGTGCGGTCAGAGAGGCACCAGGTGTGCAGGGGCTGGAGAAGGGAGGAGACAGGGACACGGGAACGCAGGCACAGAGATGGGAACACACCCATGGAGATGGGAACACACCCACGGAGATGGGAACACACACACAGAGATGGGAACACACCCATGGAGATGGGAACACACATGTGGAGATGGGAACACACACACGGAGATGGGAACACACACACACGGAGGTGGGAACACACACACACGGAGGTGGGAACACACACACGGAGATGGGAACACACCCATGGAGATGGGAACACACACACATGGAGATGGGAACACACACGCACATGGAGATGGGAACACACACACACATGGAGATGGGAACACACACACATGGAGATGGGAACACACACACATGGAGATGGGAACACA
>NW_020887093.1:1221-4792 GCF_003945725.1 Corapipo altera
AACACAAGAGGGGCCTTGTCCTGACCCCTCTCCCTGCAGGCACTGCTCACCTCAGACAGCCACGGATGCAGCCACGCGTTTCTCACGAACAAGACCCACCACCTTCTCAACCACAGGGGGCTGGGGACAGAAGCAGGGTTAGAGACACACTGGGGTGCAGTGGGATGTATTGGGAGACTGGGGGAAGAAATGGGATCCTTGGGGAAGGTGCACTGGGGTATACTGGGGCAGACTGGGATGGCCGGGAGTGTCATGGCCATGTGAGGGAAAGACCTAACTGAGGCAGAACTCCTGGTACCCACCTGAGCCGTCTTCAGGATCCCAACATCCACTAAATCCAACTGGAGAGAGACCAGGAGCCCTGGCTGGTCACTGGGATGTCCCCAGTGCCAGCAAGGGATGGGGGGGCCAAAGTGTCCCCCCCGTTCCCAGACTGGATGCCCTCCAATCCCCCCGGCCCACTCACCTCCCGCAGATCATTTTGGGTTCCGGGCAAGAGTGCCTGGGCAAGGAGAGCAAAGGGTTGCTCAGGATTGGCCCCTGTGGGGCTGGGGGAGGGACACGGGTGTCCCCAGCCCCCCCAGCCCATGGCTGCCCCCCATCTGAGGGGGAAAATCCCTTCTGCTCCCCCCGCTCCGACTCCACCCAGTTCCACCTGCAAGCCCTGTGCCTGCAGGGCCCAGGGTGGGGATGGAGACAAGGAGAGCCAGGGGAATTCAGGGCCTGCAGGGAGGGTGGGGGGAGGTTGGGGGGACCCAAAGATGCTGAACTGGGGGGAACTGGGGAGCCCAGGGGACTGGGACTGGGGTGTTGAAGGGGCACCGTGTGGGATGCAGGGGAGGGGAAAGGAATTCAAGTGTAGGGATGTGGGGACTGCAAGGGAGAGGCTTGGTGGGGACAGGAGGAGGAGGATGGAGGAGGACAAAAATGAGGGGACTGGGAGATGGTTGGGAGTGGAGAGTGAGTCAAGGAATGGTCTTGGGAGGTACCAGGGCAGTGGGCTGGGTGAAAGGCAAAGGTCTGAGGGGAAAGATGGAAAGAAAATGTTTTGGAATGATCAGTGGGAGGATGTTTGGGGACCCTGGGTAGGACACAGAGCAGATCCTGGGGAGGAGATGCCTGAGGGGACCAAAAAGGATGGGATGGGAGGCCCAAGAGGGTGGGATTTGGGAGCACCATTAAAAGAAAGAGGTGGGGGCCCTCCCAGCAATTGATAGTGGCCCTCCCTTGTGAGGGACCTCCCTGGTCATGTTCCCTGAGCATCTGGGGCTCTGGGCACAGGGAGATTTGCAGTGGAAGTGGAGTAAAGAGGGGGAAGAGTGGGAGGGAGAAGCTGCAGTGCCCAGCACTGGAGGTCCAGGAGAGCTGAGGATCCCCTGGACGGGGAGAGGGAGAGGCCAAGGCAAGGAGTTTTGGGATCACAGCCCCAATTCCATTCTGCAGCAGAGCTGCTCTCCTGCAGACAGGAGCATCCCCAGCCCTGAGCCCACGCCCGTGGCATCGGGACCTCACCTTGGCATCTGCTGGGGGGCTCAGCAGGATGGTGAAGAGCAGGGCCACGCTGAGCACAGCGACCTTCATCTTCCTCTGGGCCTGGGCAGCTCTGGCTGAGGCTGCACAAGGGCAGGAGCACATTTATCCCTGCCGGGACTCCTCCCTGCCCCCTCCCCGAGAGCCCCCGGGGCAAAGCCCGGCTGGGCACAGCCCCCAGCCCTGGCCACAAGCCCAGCCCTGGCACAGAGTCCATCCCGCCTGCAGCACCCATCCAGCCACCTTCCCCGGCATCTCTCCAGCTTCCTGCACAGGGCAGCTGCCCCTGGAAGGGCCCAGGCCCCTGGGGGTGCCAAGGGGGTGGGCAGGGAGCTGAAAGCAGCTGCATACCCTGTGGGGACAATCCCACAACAACACAATCCGTCCTCCAACGGCCCCCAAAGCCTGATCCCCCCATGTCCTCCTGCCCATCCCTTCATACAGCTTTCCCTCTGGGATACCCCAGGGCTGAGCCAGGCCCCAGACCAGCATGTCTGTCCACAGTTGTCCCTGCTCCCACTCCAGCCCTGTGGGGAAGGAAGGGGCTGCCACTGAACATGATTTGGGAAAATCCCACTCCTTGGGTGGGAGAACAATGGGGGACATGGGCAGTGGGAACAGCCCCGTGACTGGGATCTCCAGGCACTGGAGGCACTGGGGAGCACTGGGCAATGTTGGGCACCTGGAGACAAGGGGTAGGCTTGGGGAATTGCTCGGGTGTGGCAGTTCCCAGATCCAGCCCACCCCATTTCCCAGCACTGCAGGCCCCAAATGGGTCCAGTCTCCAGCCCCAGAGCAGAGCCCAGGGGGAAGATTCTCTGCCCTGGCCCTCCCTGTTCCTCTGCAGGCCGTTTCTCTTTCCCACTCTGTTCTCATGAGTCCCATTCCACAGTTCAATCCTTTCAGGGGGGCTGTGCCCCCAGAAGATGCTTTTCAAAGCCCAAGGGAGGCTTCCACTCCCCATTACACTTTTGCACTGGCCAGATGGGCCTGCTAAAGGGCAAGTGAGCCTTCCTGAGCAATCCTTTGCTCTCCAGTCACTGATCAGCTGATGGAGGGGAACCAGGAAGCCCTGGTGGGTGTGATATTGTCCTTGGCCATCTGTCAGAGTGGCAATTGGCACACTGGCTGCCCTTTGATCCCACACAGCCCAGGAACCCTCAGGGCCCCTTTCTGAGGCCGGGCTGACCCTGTTCCTGCTCAGGGGATTGATTTCTGGGGTTTGTTACTGCAAAGCAGAAGTGCCTTGAGCAGGGTCAGAAGTCAGACCAGCCCCTCTCCTCTGCCCAACAGACACTGGAGCAGGAGTTCTCCTGCACAAATGCTTTTGGCCTTTGCTTTTCCTTCCAGTTTCTGGACCTGAGCTTCCAGTCTCCAGGGAGCTTCCCCATCCCACTCCCTCACGGCCAAGCCCCAGTGCCACAGACAGAACCTCAGGGTGACACGTGGGCTGTGCCACCAGAGCCTTTCCCTGGAGCAGGAAAAGGTCAGCTCTTCCTGCCTGAGACAGTGGTCGGTAGGAGAGGGGAAGACATCCTTAAACGCTGGGACATGTGCTGAGACACAGCCCCGAGGGAGGCAGTGGGGTTCCCACTCAGCTCCTGCAGCTGACTGGCCAACCCACCTGCCCTGGGAGCCTCCCAGCCTGCCCAGCTCATTAACCCCAGGCTGTTGGCACATGTTCAGTTGGCGTCCAGTACCATCCCCCTGACTGGCATCTCCAAGGCAGCCTGGGCCTCTCCTCCGTCAATGTTCCTCAGTGATGACCCTGTGGGCAGTTCCTTCATTCCTGTCCAGACGAATTCAGCACACAAATGATGTCACGGCACATGTGCATCTGGGCAATAATCCCCCCCTGGCACACTCTGGTCTCTAAGAAATGGGGCAGAAAGCAGAAACAGTCCAGAGGAAAATCTTCCCGGGCACTGCTGCCTCCTTGGGCAAGTTCCAGAGCAAATAGTCAAGGCAGTTGCCTGGAATGTTTCCCCAGCTGTCCCACAACAGATCTGTTCTGGCCCCACAGTGCCCCGGAAAGAGAGAA
>NW_020887094.1:0-656 GCF_003945725.1 Corapipo altera
CTTTCAGCTTTGGTCTCTCCCTGTGCCTCCAGACCCAGGCTAGCTTCCCATGGTACCAAGAAAAATCCCAGGATCCTACGGCATGGACGGCATGGCCTCTGTCCCCTCCCTGCACCCCTGCTCCCATCCCTGCATTCCCACTCCCATCCTCATATTCCCAGCAGGAAGCAGAGACCCAGGAGAAAAGAAAACCAAACCCACTCCAACGCCAGCAGCTCCCAGTTCAACCACACCAGAAAACAGATAAAATAAAATAAAACGGTGTCACCCCAAGCCAGAGCCAGTGCTGGAGCCTGGGAAAGGACCAGCTCCAAGGGGATTCTCCTGGCCAGCTCCATAGGGAACAGCTTCCAAGACCTATGGGAAACTGGGTACACATCCAACAGGCAGCAGGAGGGGGTTTCCCATCCCTGACCTGACCAGCATCACCCTGGCAACATCATATGTACGTCCCTCTCTCTCTCAAAATATATATATATATATAAAGTCTGTTTTTAAAAATATAAATATGTCTTATAAAAAAATTTATATATTCTATAGCAATGTTTCATGTGCTTTATATAATTTCATATATTTATTTAAGTATTTTATATAAATATAGAATCATAGAATAGTTTGGGTTGGAAGGGATTGTTAAAGCTCATCTAGTGCACATC
>NW_020887094.1:756-3728 GCF_003945725.1 Corapipo altera
AGGACTAGGACTGAGAGCAGCCTCACTCTGAGCACCCCAAATTCAATTTTCTGCTCCCCACGTGCATTCCCAGACACACGTGGAGAGGTTCCAGGGGCTTTTCCTGGCAAAGCAACTGGTGTGCACGGGAATTCCACTCCCCTAATTAAACATCTCATTAAAGCAATTAGTAATAAGGCAGGAAAAGATGGGATGTCCGTGCGGGCACCAAAAAAGGTTTGGATGTGCATCCCGATCTTTAACATCACCAGCATTTTGGGCTGAAAAACAAAGGGCTGGGGGAAAAATAAACAAATAATCAATAAAGCAAAAACATGCTGAAAGGAGAACCGAATTGCTGCTCAAGAGAGAATTATTTAAGGGTAATTCCTTTGGAAATAGGAGGAAATGCCATAAAATCACCCCCAGCAAAGCCCCTGGGGAGGCACCGGCATCGCTCCCCCTCCAGCAACTTTTAACTGGGGCAAAAGCACCTGAGTTTTATACATATTTTATAGATATATTTAATATTACAGTGACTTCCAGGCTCCCCCTCCCCCTGTTCACATCCCCCTCATGTTTTCCTTTGCCATTTCTGAAAATTACGGCAGAAGCAGAAATTAAAAGGCACCTTTGCAACCAGAACCCCCCAGATCTCCCTGGTTTGGGGATAATAAATGAAGTTTTGCTACTTATTGAACTCCTCATTTTTATCCAATTCTTGTCTAAAAGTCAGTGGTGGGGTGGCTGAGTTTTACTTCCCATTCCCCACAGAAAGCCTATTTTTTAAAAATACTCTATATCTTTATATAGCCTTTCTTTTCTATCTTTCCCATTAATAGGAATTTTAAAGATTTTAGGGGTATAAAACCAATCTTTAAGGGGGAAGATGCTTCTTCTTCCCTCGCCACCATGCTCTGGATACAAAATACTCTTGGAGTGGGATTGCTTAGAGCAAATAAAAGTATTCCCTGCTCCTGCTGAGTATCAAAATCAATTTTAAAAACAATTTAAAAATTTTAAATGTTGATTAAAAAAGAAGAATTATTTTTTCGTTATTTTTCCAAGCCACAATCCAACATAAACAAGGGGGAAAAAAACAACTGTGAGGCTGCTGGATCCTTCCTAGAGGAGCCCAAATTATTGGGATGGCAGCAGAAGGGCTGGTTTTAAACTCGTGGGAAGGGAATTGATGGACTGGGCAGGATCCAGGCTCCTTCCCACCACTGTCACATTTAATTCCTGCCTTCGGAGAAACAGAAACAACCCCCCTGCCAGCACCTCCTGTCGAGGAATTCCCTTCCCTGCTTCCCCTGGGGAGATGTCCCAGGCTTTTCCAGCCTGTTCCTTATCCAACTGTATTTACATGCATATAAATATATTGATAAAATAGATCTATATTAAATTTTAATGGAAAAATCAAGCATTCCAGGTGAAGATGGGCGTGGAGAGAAGCACCTCCTCACATCCCTGTGACGCAGGAAGGCCGAGGGATCAGAGCCAAGGGGGACTCAGGTTCCCTGACCCAAATAAACCCCAAATTCATTTAAATAACCAGGGGGGATTTTTACCATTTAACTCCCTGAAATCCCAGAATCTCTCCAAGACTTGACTACGACTATAAAAACTGGATTTAAACTGGGGGGGGGGGGGGGGGGGGGAAACAAACACAACCACGTGAGGCCCCGTTCCCTGCCAAAAATCACATTATAAAAAGAAAATCTATAATCTCTCCAGTCAAGGCACAGCCCCCCAAACTGGGTATATTAATATAAAGCAGAATAGATTTTTTAGGGGCTGGGAATAAAAAGATATCATCTTAAATTAGATCTTAATAATAGGAGGAAACTTGGGAATAGAAAACTTGGAGCCAGTTGAAAACAGAGCGATGTGAAATAAACCTGTATTTATGTCTGGGCTGGTTAAATGGTTTTGTTTGTTTGTTTGTTTGTTTTTAATTTGAAAACTTAGAAGGAAGAGCAGGAGCCCCCGAGCTCCGACAGAGGATTTAAAGATGAATTCCTTGTTTACATCCCCTGCGTACATGGTAAAGGTCGAGCCCCGGCTCCGCACTATGGCCCCAAACTCCCAATTCCTGGCTCCATCCCTCTTCCAAAGTCACCAGCAGCCCAACCTGAGGCTGCAGCAGAGGTTTCAGCTTAGGAATATCACACCTGGGAATTTCCTGGGGGCTCGTTCGGGCGGTGTTTGGAAGGTGGAGAGCGTGTGATCCCTGCTGAAGACGAAATCCCACTCCGGCACACGTGATGCCGGGCACGAGCCGTTCCCCCCCCCCTAAGCCTCAATTACACAACAGCATTTCCAACCCCCCCGTCATTCCCAAATTAATACCCCACCAGCAATCCCGGGCCAAATTCAGACCCCACCTCCCATCCCAGGCCAAACCCGCGCCGAGCGGCGGCAAATTATCCGCCCGGACCAGCCCCTGGGGTGTTTTTTCCTTCCTTTTATCCCTACACATGACGGGAGGGAGGGAGGAGGGGGGAATAAACCTCGGGATGAGGCTACGCAGCACAGTCCCGGGGTTTATTTTCCCTGGGAAACACATGTGCCCATCGCCCCGGCCTCGGGCACCTGATGGAAATAAGAGGGCGCGCTCCGACACGATGGATTAAATACGGGAATGCTTTGGGCTCGGAGGTTCCTCCGGCTGGATAACGGGGGGACGAGGTGTTTGCAAAGGGGAATTTGATTAATTACCTACTAAAATAATACCCCTAAGGGCGCGGATGGCTCCGCTGCTGGGAAAACCTCCATCCGCGCCGCGAAAAGTGCGGGGAAAAGGGGCATTTTTTTTGGTGTTTTCCTGCTAAATAAGGGGCTGTTTTCCATGGGAGCGGTGGGGAGCGTGGGGTGGGGGACACCCGCGGGGGTTCCCGGCCGTGGGAACGCGGCCGTGGGCCGGGAGCTCCTTGCCCCCCTCCCCGCGCTGCGCTCCGGAGCGAAAGTAAAACCGACGGGGCTCCCCCCCC
>NW_020887094.1:3828-4791 GCF_003945725.1 Corapipo altera
ATCCCACCCCACCGCATCCCACAGCATCCCGTTCCCCCGCGCCCCCCGGGCTCTCCCCGAGCCCCGAGCCCCCCCCGGCCCCCCCGGGCCCCCTCGCTCGGCGCCCCCGGGGAGTTGGGCTTGGGCACCTCGTACGCGGGTCCCCGGGGGGCTGCGGGGGCCGGGGGGGCGGCGGGGCCGGGGGCGCCTCGCCCGGGGGGCTCCCAATAAAATCGGACAAAATAATCAGCGAAAAATAGAGGCGAGGTTGGGAAGAGCCGGGGCGGGAGGAGGGAGGGAAGGAGGGAAAGGAGGGAGGGAAGGGGGGACCGGGGGATGCCCGGGGAGGGGGCGGCGGGGCGGGGGGACGCGGGGGGGATGCGAGGGGCGCGGGTGGGGGTCGCTCACCCGAGAGGGTCTCGATGGCCCGGATGGCCCAGTTTTGGTCCGGGTAATCCACGAAGGCGTAGCCGGACTTGAGGAGGACCTGGCCGGGCAGGGGCAGCTGCCGCTCCCCGAAGAGCTGCCGGAGGTCCTGGGCGGTGGCGGCGGGGCTCAGGTTGCCGATGTACAGCTGGTTCATCCTCCGGCGCCTCATCGGGAGCCCCCCGGGCTCCTCCCCGGGAGCCCCCCCGGCTCCTCCCCTGCCGGGAGCGGGACAGACGCGGGCACGGGAGGGTCCCGCTCTGCGCCACCGGCCCCGGCCCGGCGGAGCCTCCGAGAGCGGCGGGCGGAGCCCGGCCCGGCCCGGCCCCGGGGCCGCCCCGCGGGGGGGGCGGGGGGGCGGGGGGGGCCCGGGGGGACTCGGCTCTGTGCCCCCACAGCCCTTCTGTCCCGGAACCCACCGCACCGCAGCACCCCCAAAAGAAGCTCCCTCCATCACCCCCAGACCACCGCACCCCGTGAGCCCGACCCACCTCAGTCCATCACCCCCAAACCCTCCCCTGCCCCAGGAACCCACCACGCCCCCAAACCGCCGCACCC
>NW_020887095.1:0-4789 GCF_003945725.1 Corapipo altera
CTTCCAAAATGCAGTATCCTGGCATTTCAGTCAACTTTATAATCTGGCAAAAACCCACTTGGCAGTATTAAAATCTAGTTCTGAAGCACTTTTATTTCTGAAAGCTTTTGATGTCTTTTTATATCTTTTTAGCATATATTAAATTTCTTAGGAGCAGTGACCAGGATGTACACTTGATGGATGACTGGGGTGGGGAATCTCCCCTCACCTCCCGCTTTGTTTTTTTCCTCTCCTTTAATATTAAAAAAAGGTGTGATAATTGTGCATTAGGTAATGCTGGAACATGAATCCTACAAATGCAGCTGTTTGACAACATTA
The DNA here is from genome assembly GCF_003945725.1 of Corapipo altera. Classification (NCBI taxonomy): domain Eukaryota; kingdom Metazoa; phylum Chordata; class Aves; order Passeriformes; family Pipridae; genus Corapipo; species Corapipo altera. The sequence continues at coordinate 319 of NW_020887095.1, forward strand.
ACGTGGGGGTTTTGTACCATTGTTAGGTAAGTTAGCAGAGATTTTCCAAGCTGAGAAGGACAGCCTGCTGCCAAGCTCTGGCATCTGTCTTAGAAAATCTTTTGCTTCAAGGATGCCCTGAGGAAAATGATGACTGGATGCTTTTCTGAAGGCACAAACGGCCTGTTTTCTCTTCCATAGCATTCAGAATGGGACTCCTTGTTCCAGCCTGCCTGCTCAGGTTTTTGTGGTGCTGGGTTTATGTTTTCATGTGGTTTTTCTCCTGGGATAAAGTTGTGTACAGTGAATACTGATTATTCATCCCATGTCTGGTTCACTGTTTACATCTTGAATTTGACCCAGAGTCTGTGTAAATGAGGAATGCATTGAAACTAAGTCAAGGATCCTTCAGTGACTTGTTTTTGTGAGTTCAATCTTCTGAGACCTCTGATGAGTCTGGCAGGGCAGTGCCTGTGTGCAGAGGGGCAGGGAAAGAGAGTCCCAGCACAGCAGCAGTGCCATGGAGCAGCAGCATTTGGCCTGTTGAGAGCTGCTCTTTTTCTCCTGCCCCCCTCCCCTTCTGGGCCTCGGCTGAGGCCTCAGTGCTCTGGGCCTTGGTCCCTGTGCTGGGCTGGGTCAGTCCTGTGGCCATGGCACTGCTGGCATGAGCTGGGCTCCACTGCACTCTTTCCACCACACAAGGGGCTCCATTTGCTCCGGGCACAGCCTGAAGCCTCAGCTCTTCTTCTCCAGGGCTCTCAAGAAGAAGGCCAAGGACCAGACTCTCCAGAGGGTCCTTGCCTTGCTGGTATCTCCCTGGGGTCCGTGTGCTGCCCTCAGGGTCCCACTGTGGGGGTTGAGGGGCTGAGGCTGCTCCAGCTGGTGCTGGTGGTGGCCAGTGCCCCTGGAGATGGCAAATGGGGCCTGAGGAGCCTGGGACCGATTCTCTGCTGCTGTGCTGGGGAGCGGGGCTGGCCCTGGGGCTGCAGGAGCTGCCTGAGCTGATGATGTGCTGAGCATTGCAGACACAGAGGGCCTGTCCCTGACCCCCATGGCCTCCATGTCCTGCTGCAGGGCCAGCCCTGAGTGTGCTGCTCTGCTGGGCTGGGGCAGGGGCAGGGAGATGGGGGGAGCAGGGAGGGGCTGGACTGGGCAGTGCCAGGGAGGGGAAAACCCCAGTGTTGAGCTGAAGTGTGTGAGTGTGCAGGGTGGGGGCTCTGCAGGGCTGAGGGGCCTCCAGCCCCTGGCAGTGGCAGCAGGAGCCAGGCAGACACTGCCCCTGCTGCCAGAAACTGGGTGTGTGTGTGCAAGGGAAGGACTCGTGTCTCTGCACAGCCCTGGGGGTGTGAGCAGGGCAGGAGCCCAGCTCAGCTCTGGAGCCCTCTCAGAGCCCTGACACTTTTGGGGGTGACTCCAGGAACAACCGCCGCTCCCCAGGGCCCTCCCCGCTTCCTGCTGGGATCGGACACCGCCGGCGGCCCCGGCCCTGCTGGGCTCCATCAGCCTGAGGAATTGCTGCCAAGGAGGGGCCGGGGGCTTCCTCTTGGCCTTCCTCTCCCTGGCGCTGGGGCTCGGCTTCTACCTGTGCCAGAAGGTGAGGGGGGTCCCAGGGGGTCGTGTGTCCCCCCCCAGAGCGTCTGTGCCCCCCCGGGGACCCCCCACCCCGGTGTCACCCCCTTTTCTCTCCCCACAGAGCTCCTGAGCCGGTGGCGGCCGCAGCCCCTCCCTGGGGCCTCGGGTCCAGCCAGGAACCCCCCCCCCATTCCCGTGAGGATTTTGGGGGGTCGTGTGTCCCCTCCCCTGCTGTCACTCTGCCTCCGCCCGGCTGCTCCCAGTGATCCCAGTAAAGCTTCCCAGTTCTCCCCAGTCCCTTTTATTGGGGGGCAGTTGAGGAGGGGCTTGGGGGTCCTCGTGGGGTGAAGCTGAGTTTTGGGGGGGGGGCAGAACTGGCCCCAGGATGGATTGGGAATGTGGACCCTCCTGGATCCTCCATGTTAAGCTGCTCTGGGGGGGCTTTGGGAGGGCACCTGCCCCTCAATTAAGCACCCAGCTCACCCCAAACAGTGCTGGGACCCCCCTAAACCTCCACACAAGCCTCGGAGAACCCCCCAAACATACTCAGAGCCAACCCAGGACCCCCCCTAACCCCTTTTCTTGGGGTGGTGGGACCCCAAACTGAGTTGGAGGGACCTGAGGATTGGGGGGATTATGTGGAAAGGGTGGGAGAGGGGGGAAAAAAGTGGGGGTTGGGACCTCTAAACTGATCGGAGGGGGGATTGAGGGGACAATGAAAAAGTGGGAGGAACAGGGAGAACGATGGAAAGGGGGGGTTGGCCCCCCTGAACTCCCAATTTACTGTGGGGTGCTGGAGGCTGCTGGATCCAATCTCAACCTTGGATTATGCCAACACTTTCAGTTTAGAGGAATTACAGAGGTGTGACTGAAGCACTTTTGGCCCCCAGGTTTTAATGATGGCAAATCAGATCTATTGATACAAATGAATTATTTAGGGTTCCAAATGATCAGACAAAAGATCTTCAGCAGAATTATTTACTGCACAACAGAAAAACTAAAACTACCAGGAGTACAGGATAAGATAGGACAGTGCTCTACACTAAAGCAATTGTTGAAGCAATTCTACTCAAGCTGGCACAAAAGCAATAATTCTTATTAGAGATGGATGGAACTCCCCCAGACCAACACTCGGGGGGAGATCTCTTCTCAACCTACAGCAGTGACATTGGGGGGTCCCCAGCCAAGGCAGGAATCTCCACACACCACCTCAGGAAGGGTTCTGATGGAAGAAGCTGCCCCTGGGAAAGGGGACTGGCCCTTTCTGGTGGAAAGGGATGGACTGACAGTCACTGGACTCCAGGGGTTGTCTCCCCATCAGGGGGTTCATTTGGGGTGGAAGCAGGGGCGGAAGCTCTTCCCGCAGTCAGGGCACTCAGAGGGCTTCCCTTACTGGTGGGTCCGTTTGTGTGAGGTCAAGTTACAGCTCTGGGTGAAGCTCTTCCCACACTCCCCACACATGTAAGGCCTTTCCCCGGTGTGGATGCGCTGGTGCCTGCAGAGGCTGGAGATGTAACTGAAGCTCTTCCCACATTCCCCACACGTGTGGGGCCGTTCCCCAGTGTGGATGTGCTGGTGGCTGAGGAGGTGGGAGCTCTTCATGAAGCTCTTCCCACATTTCAAGCACTTGTAGGGCCGTTCTCCAGTGTGGATGCGATGGTGAGAGTGAAGGCTGGAGTTGTCACTGAAGCTCTTCCCACATTCCCCACACACATAGGGCCGTTCCTTGGTATGGACGCGCTGGTGGGTGTGAAGGGTGGAGCTGTGAGTGAAGCTCTTCCCACACTCCCCACACTTGTAGGGCCTCTCCCCGGTGTGGATGGATCGGTGCCTGATGAGGTGGGAGTTCCGGTTGAAGCCCTTCCCGCAGTCGGTGCAGCGGAAGGGCCTCTCATCCGTGTGCGTCCGCTCATGCAGGAGAACATGTGAGCTGGTCTGAAACCTCTTCCCACATTCCAAGCACTTGTAGGGCCGTTCTCCAGTGTGGATGCGCTGGTGTTTGCGGAGGCTGGAGCTGTCACTGAAGCCCTTCTCACATTCCCCACATGTGTAGGGCCGTTCTCCAGTGTGGATGTGCTGGTGTTGAATCAAGTGGGAGCTGTTCCCAAAGCTCTTCCCACATTCCATGCACTTGTAGGGCCGTTCCCCATTATGGATGTGCTGGTGTTGGATCAGGGTGGAGCTCTGCCTAAAGCTCTTCCCACACTCCCCACACGTGTAGGGCCATTCCCCAGTGTGGATGTGCTGGTGCTTGAGGAGGTTGGATCTCTGGTTGAAGCTCTTCCCACATTCCCCACACGTGTATGGCTGTTCCCCAGTGTGGATGTGCTGGTGTCGGATCAGATGGGAGCTCTGCCTGAAGCTCTTCCCACATTCCAAGCACCTGAATGGCTTCTCCCTGCTAGGAGGCTGCTCAGGGTCCACCAGCTCAGAGCTCCCCCTCAAGCTCTGGCCGCCTTCCAGGCACAGGCTGGGTCTTTCCTCCTCAGAGCACCCTGGGCTGGCTTTGGAGCCCCTCCTGCGGGGGGATCTCCGGCCCTTTTCCTCCCCGCTGCCTTCCTGCGCCGGGGAGCCCTTCAAAACGGCCTCTCCCACCAGGGTCTCACGGGGGGATTTGTCCTCCGGGCTCTCCGTCCTCAGCTCGGGGCCTGGGGCAGGAAGCAAGAAGGACAGGGAGGGGATTTGCCTCCGGCCCAGAGGGAAGGCCAAGGACATCCCCCCAACTCCGGCCCCGGCAGGACGGCGGCGGCAGCGGGGTTGTCCTGCAGCCGGGGCCATGCTCGGCTGACAGAGCCAGCACAACACCCGCCCAAAGGGCCACTGACTTCCTCCTCACCTGCCTGGGGGGCCCAAGGCATCTTCCTCTTCCTCGCAGCCTCCTCCTCCATCCGCCCAAGCTTTGGGAAGGACAAATCCTGAT
>NW_020887096.1:0-4782 GCF_003945725.1 Corapipo altera
ATCTTGTGTGTCCCAGAGACTTAGTCTAACTGGGGAGTCTGATGTTGGATTTGAGTGATATAAATGAACCTGCAATTACCTTTTGTGTGAGATTCCTTTCCTGATCAGAGCAGGACTGATCAGGAAATGAGAACAGCTTTCTGGTTGCCCCAGTTTAGGGACTGGCCCTGTGCCTGGAGCTGGAAGAGCTGAGAATATCTACTGTGAAAAGGGGATTTCAGTGGAGACAACGTGGACTTAAAATATAGCAGGGGAAGGACTTTTTTTTTTTAATTGAGCTGTGTCTTCTCTGGTTTTGTTTGCTGGCAATAAATGAACATCCCTCTGTGTCTCGAGCAGCTCCTTCTCCAAGCCAAGCAGGTGGGAGTTGGTGCCAAGGAGCTGAAACCTGCAGGTCCAGCCTTGAGTGGAGGAAGCTCAGATTTGCCCAAGGCTGCTTTGAGTCCCAGGGGTTTGATGAGGGAATGGTGGAGTGGGGATAGGGATAAAGTCTGATGGATTGTCAGACATAAATGGTGTTGATTTTCTTATCTATTCAGACTGAATTAGGCAGTGCCCAGGATCACTATCAACTGGGGATTGTTGATATCAGTGTAAAAACAGGTAAAAAATAAACAGCCTACAAAAAAGACATCTTTTCTCATAGTTTATTAATACAATATATTCACTTAGAATGCACTTCTGAGATCTGTCTAATTAACCACAAAAGAATTGAAGACTTACAAGTAAATTACTCCCAGGGGTTTGTCTCGTTAAGACGCCATCACTGAACAGAGAGTGTGGAGGAATGAGCAGACCAGGAGACCATCCCTGGGGCTGGGGAAGCAGGAACTCAGAGTCACTGGTTCCAGGTGGCAAATGGACTGTGGGATGTTTCTGTGAGAGCCCCTAAAGGCTGTGCTGGTTTCAGGGGGAGTACAGTTAAATTTCTTCCCCATGGCTGGTGCCCAGCTGTGTTTTGGATTTGTGCTGAACACAGGGTTGATAATCAGAGAATCACAGAATAGGATGAGTTGGAAGGGACCCACAAGCATCATCCAGTCCAACCCTTAGCTCTTCATGGGACCATTCCCAAAAGTCACACCATGGGCCTGAGAGGATCATGCAAACACTTCTTGAGCTCTGTCAGCCTTGGTCCTGTGCCCACTGCCCTGGGGAGCCTGGTCAGTGCCCAGTCATCCTCTGGGGAAGAATTTTTTTCTAAGATCTAACCTAAACCTGCCTGACACACCTGCAGGCCATTCCCTCAGTCCTGTCCCTGGTCCCCCCAGAGCAGAGCTCAGGGCCTGCCCCTCCTCTGCCTGTCCCCAGGAAGTTGGAACTGCACTGAGGTCTCCCCTCAGTCTCCTCTTCTCCAGCTGAACACCCCAAGTGCCCTCAGTGTCCTCACACCCCTTCCCCCAAGGCCCTCCCCCATCGTCCTTGCCCTCCTTTGGACACTCTCCAATGGCTCAATCTCTCCCTCCCATTGTGTCCCCCAAACTGCCCCAATGGTGCTGGTGAGGCCGCCCCAGGGCAGAGCAGAGCAGGACAATCCCCTCCCTGGCCCGGCCGGCCATGCTGGGCCTGATGCCCCCAGGACAGGCTTGGCCCTCCTGGCTGCCAGGGCACTGCTGACTCAGGGCCAACTGGCCACCCACCAGCACCCCCAGGGCCCTTTCCCAGCACTGCTTTCCAGCCTCTCCTTCCCAGTCTGTCCGTCCATCTGGGGTTTCCCCATTCCAGGGCAGAATCTGGCACTTCCCCCTGTTGAAGTTCTCAGGACTCCTAAAGAGCCGGGAGGTCACGGGATGTCAAAGAGCCCCACGGAGCTAAAGGGACCCTTGGGACACTGTGGAACCTCCTGGAATCAAGAGGCCTTTGTGACATGTGGGGCCTCATGGAATCAGAGGAACCCTGTGGAATATCATGGAATCAAGGGGCACCTGTGACACTGCAGGGTCTCCTGCTCCAGAAGGAACCCTGGGACACTGCAGGATCTCATGGAACCAAGGTGCCATTGGGACACAGCATGGCTGCAGGGAATCAGGGCTCCGGAGTAAAAGTCCACGGCCTCATGGAAAAAATGAATTCTGGGACACTGTGGAACCTCATGGAAACAAGGGGCCATTGTGACACTGCAGGGCCTCATGGAACCAAAGGAACCCTGGGACTTTTTGGAACCTCATGGAGTCAAGGGCCAGTTGTGACACTGCAGAGCCTCATGGAACTAAAGGAATTGTGGAGAACTGCCGATGCCTAAAATCTGTCCTGACACAGTTTTAAACTCTTTTACTATTCTTGGCTGTTAATAAACACAGTCTGACTGTGTCACTAAAAATAGAAGTTTTATTCTTCTGTCCTCCTCGTCCACCCCAAAATGGCAGAAAAGGCATGCAATGTTTACAGTTGAGCTTTTTTATCCCACCTAGAGCAGGAATTTCTAGGCTACAGGGAAGGAGGCATGTACAGACCTATTTAACACACTGTCACACACTTTTTCTAACTTATCCACACTAGTCAAATTTTTCTAACAACACACTGTCATTCTTAATTATAAATTAATTCATATTTCATAAGTAGGGTGAACTAAAGCAGTCTCTTCCTTCTCATTTTTAACTTTGGTAGCAGGTATTCACCGCAGATGTCCTTCCCCTGAAGTCAGCAGCTTCTTCTCTCACTCTCACAGAGTGCCCAAGGTGGTCTGATGGATTCCATCGCTATCTCTGAGGCCTCTCTCTGGGGAGCTGCCTCTGGCTCTCTAACCTGAACATCTGTTTGGTCTCCCACCCCCCAACTGTGATTCAGTTTTCTGGAATGATTATAAATGAATTAAAAAGCTTTTTTGGGCCATGATCTAGGCAACTGCTGCTGTGGATAACGGGGATTGCAGGAAGGCAGAAGAGAAGGACGTGAAAGGGTCACCTGTGAGCAAAAGGCATTTTTCATGTTCAGTAGTCTCTGAATTTTTGTTACTAGTTTTCTGTTTCTGTAGAAGAGTTCAGTATCCTCCCTCCTGGGAGGGATGGGAACAAATGATTAAACATGGAAAACATTGTGGCTGAGCTGTTCCAACACTGCAAACTGTCATTTGTCCAGATGGTCTAAAGATGTCCAGATTATTGAAAACCTTCCATATGTTTCTTTTCAGGGAGAGAGAAATATTTGATGAAGAAATCCAGCAAAGGCAAAAGTGCAAGGCCAAGCCTCAGCCTGCTGAGAGCTGAGGAGTGGCACCAGCTGCCCCAGAATTACATAGGGAAAATAAGAAACACAGAGGTTTTGGAATGGGATCGAGCCATTTTCAAGGGGATTGATTCACTTTGAGGTGACAGACTGATCCCTCTCAAATTTTGGGATGCAGAGCTGGGAGAGACTGGAATGTTAATGGTCCATGGCTCCAACACTCTCCAATTGCAGAAGCAGTGGGGGCTTTGCTGCCCATGGGCAAAGGAACTGCCCAGGGAATGGGGGGTTAATGGGGCTGGGGTGGGAGAGGTGGGGCTGCACCATGAGCAGGTGAGTCCAGAGACCCCCCTGGTGACCCCGAGACCCTCTTGGTGTCCCCAACTCCCCCCTTGACACCCCGAGACCCCCCTGGTGTCTCCAATGTCCCCAGGGCCTCCCCATGGCCCCAATCCCCCCTTGACACCCCAATTCCACTGTCCCCAAACCCCTCCCCACTGTCCCCAAACCCCATCCCTGATGTGCCCAACCCTCCATCTCACCCCAGGAGCCCCCCCTGGACCCTCTGACCACAAAAACGACCCCTCCTTCCCCCCATGCTCACAGAAAGGCCAAGGGCATCTGGGGACACACTGGGGACAGTTGGGGGGCTTTGCAGGGCACTGGGTCATTACTGGGGGATACTGGGACACACTGGGGGGAACCAGGGGGCACTGGGAGGGACTGGGGGGTTACTGAGGGACGCTGGGAGGGCACTGGGAGGGACTGGGGGGGAACTGGGGCACACTGGGGGACACTGGCAGATGACTGAGGAGTTCCTGGGGGATTACCAGGACACACAGGGGGACACAGGGAAGTTACTGAGCCATACTGGGGGTTACTGGGTGCTTACTGGAGGATCATTGGGCCATACTGGGAGGCAGTGGGAGGTCACTGGGATGCTCTGGCTGGTCACTGAGGGGGTTACTGGGCTGTACTGAGGGTCACTGGGAGGTCCCTGGGCTATACTGGGGGTACTGGGATCCCCTTACCCGGATGTGGTACATCTCGCCTCTGGACTTTGGGGGGCACCACCAGGCCCCCTCCCCTGGGGGCTGGGGGACCCCCTGAACCCTATTGCTGAACCTTCCCTGTAGGATCTCTGTGTGCTGAGTTTTGCGGTCTCTGGGGTTCAGGGCGGGCATCAGGATCCCCTTTCCCTGAGGTCGGTCCGCCGGGCCAGCAGGGGCGCTGTGGCCCGAAAAGAAATGGCGGGTTCAGCACGTGACGTGGGGCCTCATGGGAGTTGTAGTTCTTTTCTAAACTCTCCGCTGGCACGCCTGCGCAGTGCAGCCAGGGCGTTGGAAAAGCCCCCGAGAGGGTTCCTGCGCTCTGCCCCCACAGCAGGTTGGGAGCTCAGGGGGCAACCCCGGACCCCCCTTTCCCACCCTCCTCTGTCCTAAAACTGCTTCAGCACCCACTGCTGGGTGGGGGGAGTCCCCCCATCAGCCCCCAGGGTTGGGGATCTGTGGAGAATCGTGACCAGAGCAAACACAGAAAGGGTTATATAAACAATGGACATTCCCAGTGCGGATCTGCCCCCTCCCAGAGCCCCAGGGAACCGCTCCAGGGCTCTGT
>NW_020887097.1:0-4782 GCF_003945725.1 Corapipo altera
ATCTAACCTAAACCTCCCCTGGCAGAGCTTGAGCCCATGTCCCCTAGCCCTATTTTTGGTTGCCTGGGAGAAGAGACCAACCCCCACCTGGCTATAACCTCCCTTCAGGTAGTTGAAGAGAGCGATGAGGTCGCCTCTAAGCCTTCTCTTCTCCAGACTAAACAACCCCAGCTCCCTCAGCCTCTCCTTATAGGACTTGTGCTCAAGTCCCTTCACCAGCCTCGTTGCTCTTCTCTGGACCCACTCCAGCACCTCAATATCCTTCCTGAACTGAGGGGCCCAGAGCTGAACACAATACTCAAGGTGTGGCCTCATCAATGCAGAGTACAGGGGAAGGATCACTTCCCTGCTCCTGCTGGCCACACTGTTCCTGATCCAGGCCAGGATGCCATTGGCCTTCTTGGCCACCTGGGCACACTGCTGGCTCCTGTTCAGCCTCCTGTCAATCAGGTCCCTTTCTGCCTGGTTGCTCTCCAGCCACTCTGTCCCCAGCCTGTAGCGCTGCAGGGGGTTGTTGTGGCCAAAGTGCAGGACCCGGCACTTGGCCTTGTTGAACTTCATTCCATTGGAGTCAGCCCATCTCTCCAGTCTATCCAGTTTCCTCTGCAGAGCCCTCCTGCCTTCTGGCAGGTCGACACTCCCTCCCAGCTTGGTGTCATCTGCAAATTTGCTGATGATGGACTCAATCCCCTCATCTAAATCATCAATAAAGATGTTAAAAAGGACTGGGCCCAGCACTGACCCCTGGGGAACACCACTGGTGACCGGTCGCCAATTGGATGCAGCTCCGTTCACCAGCACTCTTTGGGCCCAGCACTCGAGCCAGTTCCTGACCCAGCACAGAGTGCCCCTGTCCAAGCCGTGGGCTGCCAGTTTTTCCAGGAGTATGCTATGGGAGACAGTGTCAAAGGCTTTGCTGAAGTCCAGATAGACCACATCCACAGCCTTTCCCTCATCCACCAGGTGGGTCACCTGATCGTAAAAGGTTGGTCAAACAGGATCTGCCCCTCCTAAACCCATGTTGGGTGGGTCTGATCCCTTGTCCATCCTGTAGCTGCTGTGTGATTTCACACAGGATAATCTGCTCCATAACTCTGCCAGGCACCGAGGTCAGGCTGACAGGCCTGTAGTTACCAGGGTCAGCCTTGCAGCCTTTTTTATGGATTGGCGTGATATTTGCCAACTTCCAGTCATATGGGACCTCCCCAGTGAGCCATAGGAGGATTGTTGGAAGATGATGGAGAGCGGCTTGGCAAGCTCTTCTGCCAGCTCCCTCATTACCCTAGGATGGATCCCATCTGGTCCCATAGACTTGTGAGGATCCAGATGACTCAGTAAGTCACTAACTATTTCCTCCTGGAATACAAGGGGACTATTTGGTTTCCTATCTCTGTCTACCAGCTCCAGAGGCCGGTTGCCTTGAGGCCCACCTGTCCTACTGGTAAAAACTGAGGCAAAGTAGGTGTTAAGTACCTCAGCCTTCTCCTCATCTCTATTAACTATGTTTCCCTCCAAGTCCCTCAAAGAATGGAGGTTTTCTTTGCCTCTCCTTTTGTTATTAATGTATTTATAGAAGGACTTTTTGTTCACCCTAACAGAAGTGGCTAATTTAACTTCAAATTGCGCTTTTGTATCCCTGATTTTCTTTCTGCATGATCTAGCTGTCTTCCTGAATTCTTCGTAAGTAGCCAGCCCTTTCCTCCACAGTCGGTAAATTCTCTTTTTATCCCTGATTCCCTTCAGAATCTCCCTGTTTAACCAAGCTGGTTGTCTTCCCCGCCGACTTGCCTTTTGGCACACCGGTACGGCCTGTTCCTGTGCACTCAAAACTTCCTGCTTGAAGCACATCCATCCCTCCTGGACCCCCTTGTTTTCAAGGGTTGTTTCCCAGGGTATGCTCTGGACTAGACTTCTGAATAGGTCAAAATCTGCCCTCCGGAAGTCCAGCGTAGAGGTTTTATTGTTGTTTCTCCTTGAATCTTTGAAAATTCTATTATTTCATGGTCACTATTTCCCAGGCGGCCTTCAACCACTACATCTCCCATCAGCCCCTCTCTGTTTGTAAACAGCAGGTCTAGCGGGGCCTTACCCCTGGTAGGTTAATTTACCAGTTGAGGAAGGAAATTGTCCTCTATACACTCCAGGAAATTCCTAGACTGCCTCTTCTCTGCAGTATTGAGCTCCCAGCAGATATCCAGCAGATTAAAGTCACCCACAAGGACAAGGGCTGATGATTTCGAGACATCCGCCAGCTGCTTGTAGAATATTTCATCCCCTTCGTCATCCTGGTTGGGCGGTCTGTAACAGACACCTATGATGATGTTGGCCTTGTTGGTCTTCCCCCTGATTCTGGTCCACAGGCATTCAACCTTATCGTTGCTGATCTCAAGTTCAACAGAGTCAAAAGACTCTCTAACATATAAAGCCACCCCTCCACTTGTCCTACTCTGCCTGTTCTTTATGAAGAGCTTGTAGCCATCCATGGCAACACTCCAGTCATGCGAGTCATCCCACCACGTTTCTGTGATGGCAACTACATCACAGCCTTCCTGCTGCACAATGGCTTCCAGTTCCTCTTGTTTGCTGCTCATACTGCGTGCATTAGTGTACATGCACTTCAGGTGGGCTGTTGACTTAATTCTTAACTCAGACTTTCCATCCTTAGGCTGATCACTGGAGAGCCCAGTTTCAACCCCTTCCCCCTTCAAACCTAGCTTAAAGCCCTTCTGATCAGCCTCGCTAATTTATGGGCTACAGTCCTCTTCTTCTTCCTAGAAAGATGAATCCCATCTGATTTTAAGAAACTAGGTACCATGGAGTTTGCCCCATGGTCAAAGAAATCAAAATTTTGACGGTGGCACCAATCCTTTAGCCATCTGTTGAGGAGTTGGGCTTTTTTACTCCACTCTTTATTTAACTCCTCATCCATCCCAGATAGTACAGGAACTGAGGCAAATATCACCTGTGCTCCTGTCCCCTGAACTGACCAACCCAGTGCTTTGAAGTCTTTTTTAATTATCCTGGCACTTCTTCGATTAATGTCCTCACTGCCAGCCTGGACTACCACCAGTGGATAATAGTCTGAGGGCTGAATTAACTCAGGAAGTCTCTTACTAATATCCCTCACCCCGGCCCCAGGAAGGCAGCATACTTCTCTCTGGGATGGGTCTGGGTGACAAATACGGCCCTCAGTTCCCCTCAGAAGGGAGTCACTGACTACAACTACCCTTCCTTTTTTCTTTATACCTGTGGTTGTAATCCGTCTATTAGACAGGGCCGAACCAGGAGGCTCTCCAGAGGGATCTTCTTGGCTGTCCTCTACCTTGACTGTCGGGGTCCAGGGACTCATATCTATTCTTCAAGGGCACCTTGGGGCGTGATGGGGGTCGAGAGAGAGTTCTTTTACCTCTCCCATTAGGGACCTGCTTCCATTCCCCCCCATCAATTTGGTCTGCTCCATCTGCCTTATGGCAGGAGGGGCAGGGCTTCGCCATCTCCTGTTTGACTTCCTTAGGGTTCAAAAGAGTTTGACTCCACCAGTCAATTTCCTTTTCACTCTCCCTGATGCACCTTAATCTCTCTACCTCTTCCTTAAGTTCTGCTACCAGACACAGCAAGTCACTCACCTGCTCACATCGTACACAGCTACCTCCTACACCATCCTCCAGTACCAACATCAGGCTCAGACACTCAGCACACCCAGAGGCTCTTATATAGCCTCCCCTATCACCTGCTAACAAGCCTGACCCACCCCTCACTCACCTTAATCGGTTCTGAGGAGGAGCCAAGCCTGGGCAGCAAATGGCATATACTAGTGTTAAGCGTCTTTCTTAGCATCACTTTACACCCTGGAACATATCTTTTTACTATTTACTATATCTATTTACTATATATACTTATGGAGTAAGTATGTACAATTACAGAGTTTACATACTGGAGCATATCTTTCTACTGTTTACTATATATGCTTATCTCAGCGTAACAGTGGTGCTGAAGCACAGCTTGTATATCAGTTGCAAGTTGTGAATCCAACAGCTTGGCCTGCATTTGCTCTCATCATTTATGGGGCAATGCCAATTCAAAATCGCAAGTCATAAACAGACATATTTACTTACTGTTGTTAATAGCACTGTAGATAGAAATAAAGCACTTTTTAAAGCTCAATTATTTCTCTGCACTTAAATTTTCCATCTCTTCTCTTTTTTTTAATTTTTTTATTTCTTTTGATCTAGACAATGAAAATATAAAAAGGTGTCTGGCGTTTTTATATTTATCTGCTTAAAAACAACTTCCACGGGATTTATTTTTAGTCACAGAGTATTCCTGGGGGTGATAAGTCGGGTAAAAACTTCATTCGGTAACATCTAAATGTTTGCTGGATTTTATCAGCTCTTTCAGATAAATGTGACCAGTTGACAGTCCTCAACAAAATGCTGTGAGTGGCTTCCATGTGGACCAAGGATGAACATCATCTGTTGGCGCCGCTCTCTGTGAGCCACGCTTCTGTATTAAAGGCAAGGCTGGATGCAGTTTTACTACTTCTAATACAAATAAGTGCAGTTCTCAGCCTCCTTGGCTTGTTGCTGATGCTTTTCCCAACGATACCGAGCGCCGCAGATGTGCCGCCGATAAAACAGCATTTAGCTGTCCAAACGCCGGCCGCCTTTCACCATGCCCAAGTTTCGCTTCCCAGCCCCGAGCTCCCTTCACCCCACGGGCGCCGCGGGAGGGCTGGGCGCAGGAGCAGGCAGGGACAGGGACGGGGCTCCCCCAGACCCGCAC
>NW_020887098.1:0-4781 GCF_003945725.1 Corapipo altera
CCTACTTATAAAACTTACAAGTCTTACAAATATTAGAAAAATAAAAAACCATTAGGGGCTTAAGGCATCAGTCCCCCCTTTAGAGATTAAACAAGACGCAAAGATCTTGTTCAATCTCTACTACTGATACATAGCACTAATCATATAACAAGCTATGCAGCTTTTATACTAGCATGAATGGCTGCTCTATTCAGATTTTAGCTTGGTAACCATGAAGTAAATTTGTGAAAATAGACTTAATGAAATATCTTTAAGAATTACCAATATGCAATTTAAACTTGTTGCCAAATTTCAGACAAATTCGTAGTGCAAATTCAGCACTCAACTTATAAAGAATGTTTAATGCATTTTGCTAAAGCCAAATGTAAATTTAGGTTTTAAACTTAATTCATAGTTCCTGGCAATACTAAACAATACAAACAAGAGAAGCAAACTTAAACACTATTTTAACAGTCCTTGTAACAGTCTTTACTGCTCTACTCGTCTCAGGAACAGAGGTTTTCTTCTTCCTGGGTGAAATTCAGGGTCCTTGATGATAACTTGGTCCACATTGGAGATAGTCTGTTGGGCTTGAAAACAGTTCTTTTTATTTGGGTTGCAGGAGTTTCAGTCTCAGTTTAACATAAACTCAGTCCCTGGGCTGGAACAGATGAGCAGGAGTGTCCAGTCTCACAGGCTTAGATGACACGATGAATTTGTGCAGTTCCTGCAAAGCAGATCTTAAAACATTAAACAATTCTACAGATAAACTTCTGTATGCAACTAGGGAGTCAATGAAGTGTGACTCTGTCTGATGACAATTTCACAGGAATTTTGGATCTTGGAATTCCTGTATTTCAATCTTCTGAGAGAGGAGCTTGTGCTTTTATCACATAAAGCGATTAACTGCCAGTCACAGATCTAATAGGCCAGTCAAGAGCTTACCTGAAGCAGACTGCATCTGGATGCAAAAAGCACCCTGGCAGTGCCAGTAGCTCACCACAGAGAGCTTATACTCTCTGGACAAATTCTAGGCCTCACCGGGGGCAGGTTGTCCTGTTCCAACCTGTCCCAGACTGCAGTCAGTCATCTTTACCTCATGGAGTAGTCTTACAGGTACCTCTTGCCTCCATGGATAAAAGCTTCCTCACCTGTTAAAATAGGTGTATTTATAGATATATGAATATCAATGAAGCAATAAACCTAAGAAAGCATTCTCAGCAAACTATTTAAGCAACTTAAACTAATTATTCCAACAACGATGTTACCAGATTGTCTCAAGGATTTTAAGCAATGGTGCAAGCCAGATTTTAGGGTCTTATTGGAGAGTTCACAGAACTAGTGTTGTTGCAGTGCTGTAAATTCCTGGTTAGCAGTCAGAACCAGGATCCTCATGATGCAGTGTTGAACATGCTAAAGCAGTACCGCTGCTTTACGGAAGCTGTGATGGCATCCAGGCAAAGGGTCACTGTGCTTTCTCGGCTCTGTTGTTTTTCACTACAGCATTGATGCCACTTTCTTATCCGTCCTCTGTTTCACTGTAGGACTTTCTTTGCAAATTCAGGTTCACATACATTCCTAGATGACACTAGATAAAAACATCTTAAAACATAAATAGATAAACATGATTCCACTATGACATGCAAATTCTATGGACTTTTCGTCAAACTGCTTTTAGGGGAAATTCTTCTACAAGTTGCAGTAGTCAGAGACATAGATGTTTACAAATTGTCGTTGGAACAAGATATGCGCAAGTTTAAACATTGCAAACTTTAAAGCACTTCATGTAACAAAAGCAAAAGCAATATAAACTTTCAATTTTTAGCAATTAAGCTAACAACAAGCAGAGCTTAAAATAATATAAAATAGAAAGTAACAAAAGAAACACAATAATTACAATGTATGTATATGTTTCTGTACCACCTTTAGTGCAAGTTGATTTTCAATTGTGTCAGAAGGCCTTTATCTACTCACTCTTGGTCTGGTGTATTTCATTTGCAGTTAAGACATTTGTCTACTCCTGCATAAAAGTTGTTCCCATGGCTTCTCAGCTTGAATTTTAGTGGTACAACTTCCAGGTTGGTTTGCTGGAACAGACTGTCTGTGAACAGTTAACTTTTGACACATTGTTAGTCTATATTTAAGACAAATTAGTGTTCCCCCCTTACTGAATTAGGGTAGGAATGTTCTTTCACAGGTTATGAACCTGTGGCAGTTTTAAAAGACAGGGGATGCAAGGGTTAGTAGATAGTTTCTTTTCCCTCAGACTTAACTCTCACAGTTTTCAAAGCATCACCTTATCATCTTATGACATATATTGCACCGATGGGTTTTAGTTTTTGTGTTCACCGGGAATTTACACTGCTTCTGTCCTCCCTTCTCCCCTTTCGGTCTGATGGGAGGAACGGAGGGTCCCGTGTTAGACTGGGCTGGGACTCTAACCACTGACACCGCTCTCTTGTTCGCAGCTGCTAAGGTGTTATGAATTGCAGCTAGGAAATTATTTGCTTTTGCGCTCTCTGCAGCTCCCGTTCCGTCTGCAGAGGTGACAGTAGCTCCTGTACTAAACCTAGATTTTACCTGTCTCACAGTTGGACTCACTCTTTCTGTGTCTGTGATTAACGCTACCCCGGCACTCGCAGAGCGGTGCCGGCGCCTGCGACGGTCACATGATTTCTCTCTCCCTTTCTTGTACGTTGGAATAGGCTGGGTACTGGCTGCTCTGGCTCTCGGCTCTGCTCCGCTTGTTATGGGAGCAGGCATCTTTATTGTTATAACAACTATGAATTTGTCGGGTGGCATTAAAATTCCTAAAGCACTTGCACTCACTGCAGCTGCCTGCGTGGGGTTAGATGTTACAGGGGAAGGAGCTACCCCCCCACCCCCCCGCTTTTCTCGCAGCTCTCGGTGTCTTTGTTCTTTGCCGACCTCTGGTCGCGCCTGTCACACCTGGGGCGATTCCCGAAACAGCAGAGGCAGAGCTGGGTCCCGCCACTTCTGCAAAGTCAGTGGCCCCAGCTCTCTCTCGCGCTGCTACGCTCAACGGTCTCATAGCCTTCCCGGCACTCGCATTTGCTGTCTCTGCACTGACCAATTCCGGCGACGCTTTCGCTGTGACCTCTAAAATTTCTTTTGTTTCTAGAACAGATACTGCATCTATAATGACTTTTTCTGATGTTACTACACCAAAAGCAATCTTACTAAAAGCTGACTTTTCAACCTTCACCACTCCGTTACCGATACAACTATCCACTTTAGCTGTTACTTGTTCCTCTACTTCCGAGCTCACTTCTGCTGTTGCTAAGACAACTTTATCTGCTCCGGTAAAGCTACTAGCTGCTGCAGAGCTACAAACTGCTTCCCCGCTCACTGGAACAGGCAGGGCAGACCCCGCCTCCATTGCCCCTGTGGGGCCAGGAGTTTCTCCTGTTGTTATTCCTGGGCTAGCCAGCCCCGCAGCATCTGCATAACTCTCGCTCAGCTCTGCGGCGCTGCAAGCAACTCCAACAAAGGTCGATCTCATCTGTACCTCTGTGCACATTCCAACTAAACCGACAGGACTCGCTCCCGCTGGACCCGAGCTAACTTCTCCAGAAACTTTAATTTGCCTAATCTCTCCCGGTGCAGCCAGATCCACACCAGGGGGTCCGCCAATGGCTCCTGCCTGCTCAACAGGAGCCGGTCCCGGGGCCGCTCCCGGGCTGTTTTCTCTCCCATTAGGTGAGAGAAAACTCTCTGAGCTTTCGTTTCTCTTCTCTCCCCTCAATCCAGGGCGTGTTAACAAAAACATAAACAATTCTGCGTACCTGATTTCATCCCATCTTTGCTCCGCATTGAGGAGCGAAATTAACTTCAGTACCATGTCTAGCTCAGAGGAACCGAATTCTGACCAAGTTACCCCTCTCATTTGTCCAAACAACGACCAGGCATGCATACACAACCTACACAGTTCTTCCTTCTTTAAAATTGTTTCAGAACCAGCCAAAGTTTTCCAATGCTTCAAAACCAGACTTAGGGGGGATTCCTTAGGGATCTCAACTTTTGAATCCACACAACCCATGTTTGCAAAACAAAAATAAACCACAGTCACACACTGGGTTTCAAACTTGCTACCTTTAGGTTACAAAGCTATTTAGCGAGTCGCACCGACTCCAGAACCCCACCGGCTCTTCCTCAGCGTCAGAGCACTGGAGGGCGTCCCCTCCAAACCAAACAGCCCTAGGCTGACCCTCTCTGACCTGGGATGGCGAACCACCCGTTCGCCTCCTGGAAAGCGACTTTCGCGACTATCTGGGCCCAAGTCTTTAAGTTAACTTTCCAGTAACCCGTGTTCCCTATCTCCCGGAACACAAACTTTTTCCGCAGCTGCTAACTCCTAGGTACCTTTTCCTTATTTGCTCTTTTCTTATCTCACCTCTATGCTCCGTGCTTGCTTCCGTGGGTTCTGTGGAGCTGGGCTTCTCAGACCGGGGCGGGAATTATCTCAGATAAAAGCCGGCTTGCTGAGGAATATTCCTGCACGATGAAAGTTTCCAGTCTGAAGAAGTCCCGGTCCAGGTCTCCCCGTACGGGCCACCAACTGTTGCCGTGGGATTTAGGTGCTGAAAAAAATCTCCTGGAGCAATTAATTAGGGGTGAGATAAGAAAGGGTTTATTTGCCAAGGCAGTAGATGTTACAAGACGCGCGCCCCTGTGCCCTAGAGGTTACATTTTATAATACCATCCATCCAATCCCAGATGTGTCCACCCTGTGGACTTTGCTCTGGACCGCCCTGGGTCCACCCCCTTAAAATGGGTCTGGG
>NW_020887099.1:0-4779 GCF_003945725.1 Corapipo altera
CCAGGGTCAGGTGGGCAAAGCTCAACCAGCACCTCAACTCCTGGTACCATCACAGGGGCAAAGCAGAGCTCTCAGAGCCATCCCAGCCCCAAGGAGAACACAATGTTACTGAGCCATTTCCGGATCCAACACATTCCAGCTGCAGATGTTTCCCAGAGAAGCACTAAAACCTCCTGAAGTGAAGAGTTGCACATGGAGGGGCCGAGAGACCCCAGTGCTGGAGGTACAAACAGTACCTCTATAATAAGGGTAATCACTGCATGCTATACAGAAAAACCTCTCAAGTGATTGCTGTTTGCAGAGGCTGATTAAATATAAATTAAACTCATCTGCATGTTCAGCAAGGTGTGTGAATGGAATAGCAAGAGCAGCTGGGGAGCTCAGCCCCCTGCCCGGCGTGTCCACACACTGTGGACCCTCTGGAAAGGCACCGGCGGCCTTGGCATCTGCATGTTATTGAAATGAAACCACTGGTTCACTTCCAGAGGGGTGATTTCAGTCAGAGAATGAAGAAGGAATTAATTCCCACTTGTGTTGCTCGTGGGGGAAGAGCTCAGCTCCCTCTGCTTCCAGTGCCAGAGTTTTCCTGCTGCTCAGCTTCCTTCCACTCAACTTCTCAGAATGCAGCTCCAGCCGGTTTGCCTGGCTTGGAATGGAATGGAATAGTTCAGATTATCTCAGTTGAAGTGACCTCCGAAGCCCACAGAAGTCACTCACAAAACCCTGTGACTTCCTTCCTAATTCAATGTCCTCAACTCATCTCCCTCAAGGAAGATCTTCCTGTTATACAGGAACTCGTTGCAAGGACACCGGGAGATGGACAGAGTGAGAGCTTCTTTTGGCAGAGAAACTGTTCCACATCCTTCATTTTTATCAAAGGGAGCTTGTGGGGTAAAGAAAACCACACAAATAAAATGGTTTGAGTGATTTGGGCATCTGTGCCACCTCAGGACTCGTAGCTGTGCCAGTTCAAGGTAAAGATGGTCCAGCTGTCCAACCACTTCAGGGCTGACCAAAAGTTATTAATGGCCAATTTCCAAATTCTTCTTAAACACTGACCACCTTGGGGCATCAACCACCTCTCTAGGAAGCCTGTTCCAGTGTTGGAGCACCCTTTTGGTACAGAAATGCTTCCTCAGGTTCCTGGCAATGCTCTGAGGGCTCCAGGAGTTCTTGCCATGGAGCTTTTGCCACCAGACATGCCCTGAGGGATGAATTCTGCATTGCCAAACATCCTGAAAACAATTCAGAAGAGATTTCTTCACCTTCTCCCCCTTGTACGAGGGGAAAGAGCCTTTTTTTAAAATCAGAACTCTCATCCAGAGACCCCAGAGTTGGAACCATCTCCACCTCCCAGTCTGTGCCTGGGGAGCAGCAGGGACCTCCCTTGGAGCAGGAGGGATGGGACCAACTCTGAGCATCCTGCACGTGGGAGGTGTTGGGAATATCTGTGGGTTCCTCCTGCCTCCTGCAGGGTGGGGCTGTTGGCCCTGGGCTGAGACTGAGCCTTGCCATGGGAAGGGATAGCTGGGTTCTGGAGTGACACGGTGAGGAATGGCAACCACACAGCCCCAGACATGGCATTACCTCACACACCCCAAGAGACATCCTTTCTTCTCACTGTTCCCCACTATTTTGGGGCCAAGAAGGAGCCTTTGGGAACAGACAGATAAAGGGACATGTGTGAAGGAGAGAATGACCAAAGCTACAAGATCCCAGGGAGAGGGGATGTTGATTCCTCCCATGGTGTGTGAGCTCCTGCTGTGCTGGTGCCAATTTTAGTGTCTGCTCTCACTTGGAACCAGAGACAATCTAAAAGCCTGAAAAATACTGAAAATGGGAATTGCTTCTTATGGAGAAAGAAAGCTCCAAGTAGCAGAAACAGGCTCCAGATTAGGACCTGTCAACACAGACCTGCCAAAATTAAATGTATTTGAAAGTGCAGAACCCACACTTTAATCCTGAAGATCTACAAGAATCTACTTGGAATATTTATTAATTCTTCAACTCAATTTCAGAGAGCATTTTTAAAATCACTTGTCTCCTGTCCTGTTCACTTGGAGAGAGATCACAGCATTCACTGCCTTTTGGATATATTAAATTTGCAATTATTTTAAAATTATTGTCCTGTATAAAGAGGAAAAACAAGCATCAGTTCAGAGGACAGAAAAGAATAAACAGGAGGGGTAACAGTCTGATAAAACTGGACAGGTTGAGCATATGGATTTGCTTAAGTTGGGCTCAGTACCAGGCTCAAAGACAGAGATAAATGACATATTAGGGGTGCTCCAAAGCATTGCTATTCCTTGGGAAAGCAGTTTCAGTGCTGCCCTGATAAATGACTTCTAAGAATTCCGGGTATGTCGGGAAGGGAGCTGGAGCTCAATCACAATTGCAATTATTGCAGCATTTTCAACCAAATCAGAGAGTGAACTTGCAGGAATAAAGACTCGTTTATGTCGGGGCTGGAGAGATAAAACCAGTTCTGGCAGTCAGGAGGTGGAAGGAAGGGCCAGCAGGAGAGGTGAACCCTGACTGTGTGAACCCCAGCAGAGCCCTCCTCTCCATGGTCACCCTGGGGCAGCAACCACTGAACACCATGGGGGCTACAAAGAGGATTTGTGCCTTTTGTTCCCTTTCCACAGGAGCTGGGAAAGCCCCTGGCAGCTCTGGCTGGGCTGGGACCAACAGAGAGGAACCACCAGTGAGCCTCCAAGTGTCCACTGGGGAGACTCCATGAGTTCACTGGGGAGACAAAGCTCATCCCAGACACTCCACAGACCTGGACATGCTGGACACTCAGAGGACATTGGTCTGTCAGCAGTAGGAGTTGCCCACCAGGAAATCACCACTCACACCTCCTAATCATCCTGGGAAGTGTCTCTTTGGAAGCCGTCCTGGTGGATGGAGGATATCACAGGGTACTTGTGCTGCTCCCTGGAGGAGAAACAACAGAACCACTGTGTTGTAGGCAATGGGAGGGTTCCTGCAGAGATCACCTTGCCCTAGGATGTCCAGGGAGCTGAGCCATCCAACCTCTTCCAGCACCTGGCACAGGATCCATCCAAGGTGATGGGTAAATACCATCTCAGGAGGATCCTCCTCCACGGCTCATAAACCAGATCTTCACACACAGAGCTGTGCTCGTGGGGCTCTCAGCTGATGGCACACATGGCCTGGACCCAGAGACCCCCTGGACACTCACTGCCCTCCACTTCTCACAGAATCCCAGTACGTGTTGAGCTGGGAGGGACCCACAAGGATCACGGAGTCTAACCCTCAGCCCTGCACAGGCCCAGCCCCAAGAGTCACCCCCCGTGTCCCAGAGGATCAGCCAAACCCTCCCTGAGCTCTGGCAGCCTTGGGGCTGTGCCCACTGCCCTGGGGAGCCTCTGGGGCACAGGGGGTGACTCTTGGGGCTGGGCCTGTGCAGGGCTGAGGGTTGGACTCCATGATCCTTGGGGGGTCCTTTCCAGCTCGGCACATTCTGGGATTCTGTGACATTTGGTCCATGAAATATTGACACCCTGATAAGCTACAGAGAGATCTTCTGCACCTCCTGCAGGTGGAGCCCAGAGGTGTTTGTGCACTTACCCCTTCCACCAGGTTTGTCCATGAAATTGTGCTGAACATGTCGTGGAAAGCCTCAGGCTGAGCTGAGCAGATTCCAGCAGGTAGAGCTGAGAACCAGTGTTAATAAAACCCAACCAAACATTCTTCCAAGGCAAACTGTTCTCCCTTCCCAGCTCACTCCCCTCACTCTGGGAGAAGATGATGCTCAGCAGATGCGGAACCATCAGCTGGGGGCAGCTCCAAGAAGCTGCTGTTAAACACATCCTTTTACAGCCCCAACCATCTGATTTATCCAGTCACAGACATTGTTTAATGCTTTGGGGACACCTTATCTCCTTGACTAAACAACTCCCCCTGTGTCTGCAGCAGTTCTGAGTGTGAATTAAAGTCACTGCAACCCCAGTGATATCAGACCCCAGGAACAGTGACCTCATTAATGAAAATCCCTTGGATCAAAACAGCCCAGCTTTGTAAAGGCCTTGCTGCATGACAAAGAAATCCTGGGATAACAGCATCCTCCTGGCCTCCCAAACACGCTCTGCTCCAAGACATGACCTCACCACAAGGATTTAGTGCCTCTGGCTGGATCAGTGCTGCTCTCTGTGTCCAGGGAACTCACTCACTTCCCTGGCATGCTCAGGTAGGGTCCAGGAGCAGAGCTGCTCCCTCCTCTAATCCAATCCAGGTCCCAATCCAAACCAGGAGCCTTTACCAACCCCCTGCAAAAACACTCTCAGCAGCAGAGATCTGCCTTCTTGCTGTCTCTCTGAAAAATAAGGTGAAGAATTCCTTTTCCACTGGCATTTGCTGCAGGAATTTGGCTGCAGAGCAACCACAAGAAGTCAGAAGCACTTCTCAGGCTGCCACAAACCCTGGGTTGTCCCCAGTCTCACTCAACTACAGCCACAGGGAGGGGTGGTCAAAGAACTGAGGCCTCTGGCATTGGAAACATTCCCTGATTTATTCCAATTGCAACAAAAAACATCTTTACTTCTTGGGTTTTACCTTAACCAGCAGCCAGGTTACACTGGAGGAGTCCCTGGTTACTGGGAGAGGCTCCAGTGGCAATGGAGATACAGGAAGTTTTAATGAGCAGTTTAATGAGCTGCTCATCCAAAGGGTGCCCTGAACTCCAGAGTCACATCCACTCCCACAGGCCCTGAGCTCTGCTCTGGGGGGACCAGGGACAGCAGCCAGGGAATGGCT
>NW_020887100.1:0-4778 GCF_003945725.1 Corapipo altera
AATGCATTGGGAACAGGATGTAATCAGGAGAGGAAAAATCAGTTTGAAGGAAGTGAGAAGAGTGCTGTTCATATTACCGACAGAAAATATCACCCATTACACATGGCTTACTTACGGGCTTCTCTCCTTCCTCGCTGTAACTATCTATTGAGGGCACTCTTTCAAACAGCTGAAACAGGTGGGCTGCTGATATCTTGGCTTTAGCATAGTCTGGAGCAAAAGAGCTGGTTTGTCCTAAGGCCATCGCACCAAATACAACAGCTGAAAACACTCTACAAAAGAAATCAGGAAAAAAATAATCGATAGACAATGGAGAAAAGGACAATGGAAATGGGGCTGCAGCCAACTTTTTCTTTCACTCAGAGAAAAAAGAGGGCTAAATTTAGAAAAAGTAGTAACCAACTATTATTGCTTCAATTACTCATTTAGCTCCAGAGATTCCCTTTTCACCCTCTTTCAATGATGTGAAATAAGCATGTCTGCATTCCAAATTCAGTGTTTGCATTATTTATTAGCACTAATTTCTTTAGTTATTAGTACTGATTAAGTAAATTAAATCTCATCTGGGGCTATAAGGAAAGGGTCAATGGATGGCAAAATTGTTACCCTAATCCTGCTGTTGCTATGGTTTCCTCTCTATGGTTCCATGATTTGTGGGAGTTAGTGATCAATTTTTAAGGCATCAACGAAAATAAGAAATCAAGCCTGTAACACGGTGACCATAAAGATTTAATTTTGTATCACAGCTCTGATGGAAAAACTAGCATGATTTACAATACTGAAAAGGGTTGAAAACTATGCTATTATTGCTTTGTGGTGATTTTAATGTAATTTTACAGGCTACATTAGAATAGTTTAAGAACCTGCTGTCTTCAGCTATTAATTACTGCCACACAAATGATGATTACTCATCACTGAGAAGTGGTATTTGACATATGAGATATATGAGACCTCTTTTAAAGCAAAGTAAAATAGATTCATTTATTTTAAATTTTGTCTTTTCTCTTCAGAGCTCATAAAGTAATCTGTTTTATTCTGCATTTAAACAGCCTAGGAGAGCTCACACAATTTTAGGTCAAACAATCCCTTTCAAGTCTGACTGAGCCACTGGAAGTTCACTCACTCAGATGCCTAGAGACATTCAGCTAGCAGATGGGATGCAGGCACTTTCCAACATCTTCCAGTCAAAATGAGCTGTGTTTACCACAATTAGGTTGCCAACAAAAAATTGGTATGATTGACCTTCTTGGGTATTGAGGTCACTGATATCTATACTGGTAGAATCTCAGTCTTTTCAAACTTGTTTACACAGCCCTGTATTGAGTTATTGTCTCTTAAATAATAAAGGATTTTTCTGGATAGACAGAAAAATATTGCAAATGTGATACTCACAAAAACACACTTTTATACTCCATGTGTCCATTTGCCACTAGATAGGCACCAAACCGGAAACAGCCAGCATAGGTAAAGAACATCATTGCTTGTGAAAGGGCAAAAGTAAAGCCAAATATATGTGCCTTCTTCACAGAATTTCTGTAAGAAAGAATGCACATTTTCATCAAAGTGTGCAATCATACTTAAGTTCTAATATGCAAATACCAACTGACTTCAGTTGATACTGTTATGAATGGAAAGTGTACATACACTGAAACATCAACTAAAAAACATATCTCTGTCTCTTCCAGACAAACTGACCCATAGGGCAATAAGTTCTTTTTTATACTAGAACAACAGTAAGATGGAAGTCTCGGAGCAATCCCATCAATGTCAACCCTGAGAATGGCTTAGACACTGTTTGGAAAGTTAAGAGATGTGAACTCAAAAGCCATCAGCCTGAGAAAAAAGCTAAGCACTATGTCCTGCACTGTGCTCTAATCACTCAGTTTTTATGGTTGATGTGTTAGTGGCATCCTCACAAGTCTCTTGTTATATCTGTGTACAGATGCTGTCATTTCCTTTACTTTTCTCATGAATATCTGAAAATGAAACATTCCCTTCTAGAACAAATAAAACTTCCTTTGACAGAATCTTTTTAGTTTTTCACTTTAAGACTTTAAAATTTTTATTTAGTCCAGGCAGATTTATATTACTTTTTTTTCAGCTACAAGCCAATAAGCAATTACTCAAATATTTTCAGTCCCTCTAATACTTTAAAAAATGGCAGAAGGTAATATTCAATTTACATTAAAAAGCTTTTAATTAAATATCAAAAACACTTCAGGTGGAAATTCAGATTAGATCACTTCCAAAGCTCACTCAAAACTAACATTTTTCCAAACCAAGTGATATTGTAATATAAAATACCAATATTATAAAGAAAACTAATTAAATCAAGTTTAAAAAAAAGTCAGCTGGTGGTGGTTGTGTTTGTTAATAAAAAAATATGCAAAATATTTACATTAATTCTGAGGTAATTAAATTATACATTAAATCATACACACTATCAAAAAACCAACTATTTTTGTTGAAGTAAATGTGTGCAATTTATTACAGATTTTTTTTTTTCTTAGTTATTTTTATTATACCTGTATGGTACAATCAAATGTTCTCCATACATCAACTCAAATTTTCTTTCTCGGGTCAAGCTAACAACAGTTCTAATATTTTCTATTGCTTCTGTGGCAATCTGCAATAGAAACACAAATGTTTTAATCAAAAGTTAAGATTGTGTTGCAATTTCTTATCCTAAACTAATAAAACAATTCTGTTGGAATGTAATTTTATAGTTTTTATACTGGTTATTAAAATCATGGACGTTTGATATCAAAAGTAAGCATTTTACATTTTTCTTTTTATGACAATGAGATTTTCTTACAATGCTCAGAATTTTCTGATAATACCTCTTTAATGTCCTACAAATAAGTGGTGAAAAACCATTAGGCAACAATGACAAGTATGGAGAAGCTATTCAACAAGAAAAATGGGGTATGAGCATTCAAATTCCTGTCCACTGAGTTTGGGCTACAATCAAAATGTCCAGGTTGCTTACGTGCCTTAGAGCCTAACATAGATCTCAGCAGTAAATATTTGATTTGAACAATAATACATTCTTTAATCTTGCAGATATATAGACTCGAGTCATTTGTATGCACAAAGGTACCTAGCAACATTTGAAGCCAATAAATGTGTGTGTATATGGGAATAACAGATTCAAAGCTTTTACATAACCTGTTAAGACTATGGAGGTGCCCACAAAGTCTTCCTCAGTGACCACACAGTGAGGCTAGGAACCTGTATGGTCTATTTAGTCCATATTAATGTAGAATGGACGATGCTTAGAAGTGACCAACAGATGACACCTGGAATAATCACATCTCTTCAGACACTGGAACAATGCTGCATCCCTCTATTCACCTCTGGATGAAACACTGGGCTTGAGTGCACAACCTACATAGCCTCCCATGAAATATGTGTTATACTGAGTATTCCAGTTGTCCTGAAATCCTGTTGCTCTGGGAGGGCACATGTACTGTATTATAGTTGACAGTCCCACAGGGATGGATATTTTCAATTTCCTAATGCATCTGAAATGTTATTAAACAGCTATATCTAGGCTCTATTCAGCTGCCAATCAGTCTCATTTCTAAGGATGGGTATTAAGCAGGACAGCTCATTTATGAGCATAGATACTGTACAAATGCAAAGTAATGTCTTTTTTTAACTCAGAACTGTACGTACAGCAGGAAAGGAATATGGGCAATACCAACAACAATTTAGCTTGACTTTTGCAGACATTGTATAAAAAATCATTGTCCTGCTGTAGTCAGCACTGCTGAGGCTGCACTTTGAGTACTCAGTTCAGTTTTAGGCCCCTCACTTCAAGAAGGACATTGAAGTGCTGGACCATGTCCAGAGAAAGGCAACAAAGATGATGAAGACCTTCAGGGCTTTAACATATTTTGCTGAAATATACATTTAATGCATCATGGTTTGAGTCTAATAAAGACCATAAAGTAAGGTTTTCAGTAACTTAAGTTTGGCAGTCCTTTGCAGAATGCAAATTTCCAGGTAAACCACCATTTTTTCTCAAAACAATCCTGATTTTTTTAAAAAATGAAATTTTAATAAAATTCCAGTAGTCCAGTCCTTGCTTAGGTGGCCTTGAGAGGGGAAACTCATACATTTCTATGAAAAGTAAATATTTTTTTAAGTTTTGTAAAAATGTCATAAATATTTGTAACACCTGTGGTAATTCTTTGCAACCTGCGGCATTAAAAAAGTCTTTAGTGCCTATTCCAAGAATTGTCAATTTTTTTTCTGTCATATCTTACAATAAAACTACATGAAATAAATGTTCAGCCATTAGAGAGGAGAAGGAGAAGAAATGTAGTCAGTTGGAAGGAAAGGAATTGCATTCTTTGGCTTGTATGAAAAAGCCCGTGGAAAGATCATTCAGCACAATTTCCTGTGGCCTTGGAGGAACAAAAATGTTTTTCAGCAACTTTATCCACAGACATGATGGAAGGAAGGAAATAAACCTCATTTAGTAAACAGGAGTTACTGGGAGGCTTGGAGGGATGGGGGAGAGATATCAGATCCAGATGAAGACACCAAAATTTAGGTGTCTAAGCTTATGGTGGCAGCCAATGGATACCTATTCAACATAACCAGAAAGCAATTCATCTGTCTATGCACGGTGTGCCTACTTAGTCTGCTTCTTCAAAATCATTGATTGGACTGGGAAGGACTCTAATCTAGTTGCCTACGTGCAGGTGACTTGTGCCCTTGCAGATGGTCTAGGATACTCAAAACATTTGGGTAAGGCATGGCAGATACAA
>NW_020887101.1:0-4777 GCF_003945725.1 Corapipo altera
ATCTAACCTAAACCTCCCCTGGCAGAGCTTGAGCCCATGTCCCCTAGTCCTATTTTTGGTTGCCTGGGAAAAGAGACCAACCCCCACCTGGCTATAACCTCCCTTCAGGTAGTTGAAGAGAGTGATGAGGTCGCCTCTAAGCCTTCTCTTCTCCAGACTAAACAACCCCAGCTCCCTCAGCCTCTCCTTATAGGACTTGTGCTCAAGTCCCTTCACCAGCCTCATTGCTCTTCTCTGGACCCACTCCAGCACCTCAATATCCTTCCTGAACTGAGGGGCCCAGAGCTGAACACAATACTCAAGGTGTGGCCTCACCAATGCAGAGTACAGGGGAAGGATCACTTCCCTGCTCCTGCTGGCCACACTGTTCCTGATCCAGGTCAGGATGCCATTGGCCTTCTTGGCCACCTGGACACACTGCTGGCTCATGTTCAGCCTCCTGTCAATCAGGTCCCTTTCTGCCTGGTTGCTCTCCAGCCACTCTGTCCCCAGCCTGTAGCGCTGCAGGGGGTTGTTGTGGTCAAAGTGCAGGATCCGGCACTTGGCCTTGTTGAACTTCATTCCATTGGAGTCAGCCCATCTCTCCAGTCTATCCAGCTTCCTCTGCAGAGCCCTCCTGCCTTCTGGCAGGTCGACACTCCCTCCCAGCTTGGTTTCATCTGCAAATTTGCTGATGATGGACTCAATCCCCTCATCTAAATCATCGATAAAGATGTTAAAAAGGACTGGGCCCAGCACTGACCCCTGGGGAACACCACTGGTGACCAGCCACCAACTGGATGTAGTTCCGTTCACCAGCACTCTCTGGGCCTGGCCCTTGAGCCAGTTCCTGACCCAGCACAGAGTGCCCCTGTCCAAGCCATGGGCTGCCAGCTTTTCCAGGAGTATGCTATGGGAGACAGTGTCAAAGGCTTTGCTGAAGTCCAGATAGACCACATCCACAGCCTTTCCCTCATCCACCAGGTGGGTCACCTGATCGTAAAAGGTTGGTCAAACAGGATCTGCCCCTCCTAAACCCATGTTGGGTGGGTCTGATCCCTTGTCCATCCTGTAGCTGCTGTGTGATTTCACACAGGATAATCTGCTCCATAACTCTGCCAGGCACTGAGGTCAGGCTGACAGGCCTGTAGTTACCAGGGTCAGCCTTGCAGCCTTTTTTATGGATTGGCGTGATATTTGCCAACTTCCAGTCATATGGGACCTCCCCAGTGAGCCAGGATTGTTGGAAGATGATGGAGAGCGGCTTGGCAAGCTCTTCTGCCAGCTCCCTCATTACCCTAGGATGGATCCCGTCTGGTCCCATAGACTTGTGAGGATCCAGATGACTCAGTAAGTCACTAACTATTTCCTCCTGGAATACAAGGGGACTATTTGGTTTCCTATCTCTGTCTACCAGCTCCAGAGGCCAGTTGCCTTGAGGCCCACCTGTCCTACTGGTAAAAACTGAGGCAAAGTAGGTGTTAAGTACCTCAGCCTTCTCCTCATCTCTATTAACTATGTTTCCCTCCAAGTCCCTCAAAGAATGGAGGTTTTCTTTGCCTCTCCTTTTGTTATTAATGTATTTATAGAAGGACTTTTTGTTATCCCTAACAGAAGTGGCTAATTTAACTTCAAATTGCGCTTTTGTATCCCTGATTTTCTTTCTGCATGATCTAGCTGTCTTCCTGAATTCTTCGTAAGTAGCCAGCCCTTTCCTCCACAGTCGGTAAATTCTCTTTTTATCCCTGATTCCCTTCAGAATCTCCCTGTTTAACCAAGCTGGTTGTCTTCCCCGCCGACTTGCCTTTTGGCACACCGGTACGGCCTGTTCCTGTGCACTCAAAACTTCCTGCTTGAAGCACATCCATCCCTCCTGGACCCCCTTGTTTTCAAGGGTTGTTTCCCAGGGTATGCTCTGGACTAGACTTCTGAATAGGTCAAAATCTGCCCTCCGGAAGTCCAGCGTAGAGGTTTTATTGTTGTTTCTCCTTGAATCTCTGAGTATTGAAAATTCTATTATTTCATGGTCACTATTTCCCAGGCGGCCTTCAACCACTACATCTCCCATCAGCCCCTCTCTGTTTGTAAACAGCAGGTCTAGCGGGGCCTTACCCCTGGTAGGTTAATTTACCAGTTGAGGAAGGAAATTGTCCTCTATACACTCCAGGAAATTCCTAGACTGCCTCTTCTCTGCAGTATTGAGCTCCCAGCAGATATCCAGCAGATTAAAGTCACCCACAAGGAAAAGGGCTGACGATTTCGAGACATCCGCCAGCTGCTTGTAGAATATTTCATCCCCTTCGTCATCCTGGTAGGGAGGTCTGTAACAGACACCTATGATGATGTCGGCCTTGTTGGTCTTCCCCCTGATTCTGGTCCACAGGCACTCAACCTTATCGTTGCTGATCTCAAGTTCAACAGAGTCAAAAGACTCTCTAACATATAAAGCCACCCCTCCACTTCTCCTACTCTGCCTGTTCTTTATGAAGAGCTTGTAGCCATCCACATGGCAACACTCCAGTCATGCGAGTCATCCCACCACGTTTCTGTGATGGCAACTACATCACAGCCTTCCTGCTGCACAATGGCTTCCAGTTCCTCTTGTTTGCTGCTCATACTGCGTGCATTAGTGTACATGCACTTCAGGTGGGCTGTTGATTTAATTCTTAACTCAGACTTTCCATCCTTAGGCTGATCACTGGAGAGCCCAGTTTCAACCCCTTCCCCCTTCAAACCTAGTTTAAAGCCCTTCTGATCAGCCTCGCTAATTTATGGGCTACAGTCCTCTTCTTCTTCCTAGAAAGATGAATCCCATCTGATTTTAAGAAACTAGGTACCATGGAGTTTGCCCCATGGTCAAAGAAATCAAAATTTTGACGGTGGCACCAATCCTTTAGCCATCTGTTGAGGAGTTGGGCTTTTTTACTCCACTCTTTATTTAACTCCTCATCCATCCCAGATAGTACAGGAACTGAGGCAAATATCACCTGTGCTCCTGTCCCCTGAACTGACCAACCCAGTGCTTTGAAGTCTTTTTTAATTATCCTGGCACTTCTTCGATTAATGTCCTCACTGCCAGCCTGGACTACCACCAGTGGATAATAGTCTGAGGGCTGAATTAACTCAGGAAGTCTCTTACTAATATCCCTCACCCTGGCCCCAGGAAGGCAGCATACTTCTCTCTGGGATGGGTCTGGGTGACAAATAGGGCCCTCAGTTCCCCTCAGAAGGGAGTCACTGACTACAACTACCCTTCCTTTTTTCTTTATACCTGTGGTTGTAATCCGTCTATTAGACAGGGTCGAACCAGGAGGCTCTCCAGAGAGATCTTCTTGGCTGTCCTCTACCTGACTGTCGGGGTCCAGGGACTCATATCTATTCTTCAAGGGCACCCTGGGGGGTGATGGGGGTCAAGAGAGAGTTCTTTTACCTCTCCCATTAGGGACCTGCTTCCATTCCCCCCCATCAATTTGGTCTGCTCCATCTGCCTTATGGCAGGAGGGGCAGGGCTTCGCCATCTCCTGTTTGACTTCCTTAGGGTTCAAAAGGGTTTGACTCCACCAGTCAATTTCCTTTTCACTCTCCCTGATGCACCTTAATCTCTCTACCTCTTCCTTAAGTTCTGCTACCAGACACAGCAAGTCACTCACCTGCTCACATCGTACACAGCTACCTCCTACACCATCCTCCAGTACCAACATCAGGCTCAGACACTCAGCACACCCAGAGGCTCTTATATAGCCTCCCCTATCACCTGCTAACAAGCCTGACCCACCCCTCACTCACCTTAATTGGTTCTGAGGAGGAGCCAAGCCTGGGCAGCAAATGGCATATACTAGTGTTAAGCGTCTTTCTTAGCATCACTTTACACCCTGGAACATATCTTTTTACTATTTACTATATCTATTTACTATATATACTTATGGAGTAAGTATGTACAATTACAGAGTTTACATACTGGAGCATATCTTTCTACTGTTTACTATATACGCTTATCTCAGTGTAACAGTGGTGCTGAAGCACAGCTTGTATATCAGTTGCAAGTTGTGAATCCAACAGCTTGGCCTGCATTTGCTCTCATCATTTATGGGGCAATGCCAATTCAAAATCGCAAGTCATACACAGACATATTTACTTACTGTTGTTAATAGCACTGTAGATAGAAATAAAGCACTTTTTAAAGCTCAATTATTTCTCTGCACTTAAATTTTCCATCTCTTCTCTTTTTTTTTTTATTTCTTTCGATCTAGACAATGAAAATATAAAAAGGTGTCAGGCGTTTTTATATTTATCTGCTTAAAAACAACTTCCACGGGATTTATTTTTAGTCACAGAGTATTCCTGGGGGTGATAAGTTGGGTAAAAACTTCCTTTGGTAACACCTAAGTTTGCTGGATTTTATCAGCTCTTTCAGATAAATGTGACCAGTTGACAGTCCTCAACAAAATGCTGTGAGTGGCTTCCATGTGGACCAAGGATGAACATCATCTGTTGGCGCCGCTCTCTGTGAGCCACGCTTCTGTATTAAAGGCAAGGCTGGATGCAGTTTTACTACTTCTAATACAAATAAGTGCAGTTCTCAGCCTCCTTGGCTTGTTGCTGATGCTTTTCCCAACGATACCGAGCGCCGCAGATGTGCCGCCGATAAAACAGCATTTAGCTGTCCAAACGCCGGCCGCCTTTCACCATGCCCAAGTTTCGCTTCCCAGCCCCGAGCTCCCTTCACCCCACGGGCGCCGCGGGAGGGCTGGGCGCAGGAGCAGGCAGGGACAGGGA
This sequence comes from Corapipo altera, assembly GCF_003945725.1. NCBI lineage: Eukaryota > Metazoa > Chordata > Aves > Passeriformes > Pipridae > Corapipo > Corapipo altera. The sequence continues at coordinate 4,756 of NW_020887101.1, forward strand.
CGGGGCTCCCCCAGACCCGCAC
>NW_020887102.1:0-412 GCF_003945725.1 Corapipo altera
CCCCGGTGCTCTCCAGGCTGCTGCTGCTGCTGCTGTAGGCATGGGGGTCTCGGCAGAGCCGCCGCCGGGACCCCCCCACGCTCCCCTCGGCCTCCGAGTCGGAGTCGGGCGCCGTGTGCCGGCGGATGCGGGACACGGCCTCGCGCAGGGCCTGGGCGTACAGCACCGGCCGCCGCGGGGGGGGCCGCCCCCGGGGACCCCCACAGCCCCCTGGGCTCCGCCACGGACTGTGAGGGCTCCCGGTGGGCTCCCGGGGGGGCGAGGGCGCTGCGGGGGGGGTGAGAGCCCCGGGGGGCGCAGGAGGGCTGCGGGGAGGGCTGGTGGGCGCCGGGGACCCCCCAGTGTAGCGGACCTGCTGGCGCTGCGGGGGGGGCACGTACTGCGCCCGGACCACCACGCGGGTGGCGTCGAT
>NW_020887102.1:512-4775 GCF_003945725.1 Corapipo altera
CGCCCCCTCCCGCGCCCCGGCACCCGCTCCCGGCCGGCCGCCGCCCGCGGCAGCGTCTGGCAGTGCCGGGGGGTGCCGGCCCCCCCCGGGGGGGGCTGCGTCCCGCGGGGCCGCCGGTGCTTGGCCTCGGTGGCCGCCCGGGGCAGCGTGTGGCTCCAGCCCCCCGGCACAGCCCCCCGGGCCTGGGGTGCCGACGGGGGGCTGCAGGGTCCCCGGGGGGGCCGGAGCTGCAGGGTGCGGTGGGGAGCGTCGTAGGCGGGGGGGGAGATGTAGGGGGGGGGGTCCCCCCCGGCGGCCTGGGCCGCCTGCACCCGCTGCATGTGCACCTCGTAGGTGGGGGGGCACAACTTGCCCACCGGCACCGGAGGCCGGGGCGTGGGCGGTGGGTTCCCCCCCCAGGGTCCGCTGCCCCCCGTCCCCTCGGGCTGTCGTGGGGGGCAGGGGGTGGGGGGCACCCGGGGCCGGGGGGCGAAGTCCTGCAGGCGTCGGGAGGAACTGGGGGGCACGGGGGGCCAGGGGGGGGCCAGCTCGGCCACGAAGCGCTTCTCCAGGTACCTGCAAGACAGAGATGGGGGGTGAGGGGAGGGAGGGTGGGGGGCGCGGGCCGGACCCCCCGCCCCTCCATCCCCACTCACGCGTACTCCCCGGCGATGCGGCGGTAGGTCCAGGGGGGCTCTGGCCGGCACCCCGCAGCCATGCCTGCGCCCGAGCTGCAACACGCCACCGTGTCGATCTCCACCAGCACCAGCTTGGTCCGCTCGCAGATCCGCAGGCGCCCCGCGCCCCGCTCCGGACCCCCCAGCATGGCCCCGGCCGGGAGGGGGGTCCCCGTGCAGGGGTGGGGCTCAGTGGAGCCTCGGCAGAGCCCCGTGCCCGCCCGCACACACCCACGGCCGCACGCGCTCCCCCGGGGACCCCCGTGTCCCGCCCGGTGCCGCCGCGGGGCTCGGAGCCCCCCGGGGGGCCGGGAGCCCGGCACGCCGCGGGGACCCCACCGGCCGTCCCGGGGGTGTCTTGTCGCCGTGTACGTGTGCGTGTGCCCCCCCCCCGGGATCCCTTCCCCCCCTGCGACAAGCAGGCGATGGCGGGTTTGGCACCGAGCGCTGCAGCCCACGCGGGCTCCGAGCGGAGCTTAGCAACCCTCCGGCGGCGGCATGGCAACCGGCACGGCCCCCCCGAGCCCCCCCGGGGCCCCCCGGTACCTGCCCGGCGCTCACCTCGCTCCGCAGCCTCTGCCGGACCCCGGGGCTGGCAGGGACGGGGTCCCCCGGCCCGGCCTCTCCCCCCCCGGCCAGGAATGTGCCACGCTCAGCACGGCCGGGCCTCGCGCCTCCCCCGTGGGCACCGGCAGCAAACCTCGGCCTCCCGCCTGCCCGCGACCCCCGCCAGCCCCCCGACACGCAGCCCCTCGCTCCGGCCTCCCCCAGCCCCTGCCCGACACCCCCCGCTCACCGCGGTGCCCACCGGAGGGTCCCCATGTCCCGCCGGGTCCCTGTGCCCGTCCCATCCCCAATCCCGGCCTTTTAGAAAAGCCACAGGCGGAACAAACAGGGATTTAGGGTCTGGTTGAGCTCAGCAGATTCCCCCTGTCTGGCGTGGGGGGGTCGCGCCCCCTCCCCGGGTACCCCCTCCCTCGTTGGTGCCCCCCGTGCCCCACACCGAGCCGGGGTGGTGCCAGGTCTGTGTTTATTTGTGGGGTTTTTCCACACACGAAGCGGTGGCGGGTGCGGATGTGCCCGAGGGACCTGGGGGGGCCCGGGGGGAACCCCTGGGGCTGGGGGGGGTCCCTGGGCCAGAGAGAGCTGAGGAGGTTTCACCAAAGCCAGTGAAACCCTGGGGGGGCAGAGGGGGCGGGGATGAGGGTCTGCACTGGGAACAGCCCTGGCACGGAGGTGGGTGACCCCAGGGGGGTCGGGGGCTGCCCCCAGCACCTTGTACGGCCTTGGGGTGCAGGGGGGGCCGTGGGCTCCCCCCACCCAGGGAAGGGCAGTGGGGACCACCCCAGGGCTGGGAGTTATTGCTGGATGCTGCTGGTGAGTGGGGTCCAGCCCCGGGTGCCTCCGCCAGCCCAGGGGGGCACAGTGTGGCAGGAGAGCAGAGTGGGGGGCTCCAGGGGAGGAATTAACCCCCCCCACACCACCTCAGGGGCTCTGTGGGAGGACCAGGGCTTGCAGGATGTCTGAGAGGGAGACGATCCCTTTGACCACGTCGCTCTCATCCACCACCACCAGCCGGTGAACCTGGGGAGGGGGGACACAGGGAAGGGCTGAGGGGGAGTGGGGACCCCCCCAGACCCCACCCTGGCACCCCGGGCACGGTTACCTCGGCCTCCACCAGGCGGTTGATGATGGTTTCCAGCGTCTCGTGCTTGTAACACTTGAGGACACCCTCGAAGTAGTGGGAGCGGTGCTGCAGCGCCCGTGTCACCGTCACGTCCAGGTTGTTGTAGGTCTTCTCAGCTGCCAGGTTCTGGGGCAGGGACAGGTGTTGGGGACACAGCCAGGACCTTGGGGACCACCACCACTCCCCGGCATCCCCCCCCAGCCCAGGCACTGCCCCTCCCGGTACTCACAATAACATCGAATTTGGAGTAGATGTCCACCACCCGCCCTGGGGAAGGAGGGGAGCGGCTCAGCGGCGCTGCCGGGCCCTCGAGAGGGGACACAGCCCCCCCCGGAGGTGACCTGGGGACAGCCAAGGCCGGGCCAGCCCGTCCTTACCCGAGTCGTCCACCACGGGCAGCGCAGAGACGCGCTGCTGCACGAAGATGCCCAGGGCCACGTAGATGGGGGTGCCCGTGCCCACCACGGCGATGTTGCTGTAGGTGCCGATCTGCAGCTCCGCCAACGTCCGCGCCATGAACTCGGGCTTGGGCACCTCTGCGATCTGCGGGGACAGCAAGGGGGGCACAGGGCTGAGCACAGACCCCCCCCGTGCTGGGGGTGAAAGCACAGAGTGCCAGGGGGTGGGGCAGGGGATGTGGGACCCCCGGGCAGGGGCGATGCAGAGGGTTTGTGCAGCTTCCTGGGGGTCCCCCAGCACCCACAGCATGTGGGGAGGTACCAGAGCTGTGCCCACCCTGTGCCCAGTGCTGGTGGTACCTGGTAGAAGGACCTGGCACAGCCCAGACCAAGGGGCTCGGGGTAGAACTTGGCACAAGGACCTGGCACAGCCCGGGCTGGGGGTCCCAGGGTGGCCCCCACCATCACCATGAGGCAAGGGCAGGACTTACAAAGAGCTTGAGGAACTTGAGGATGCGTTTGTGGGTGAGGATGTAGAGGGTGTTCCCCGAGTCGGGGTCGATGACGGGCAGACGATGGATCTTGTTGCGGATCAGGGAGGACACGGCGTCGAAGAGGCTGCGGGAGGGAGGGAGGGGGATTTGGGGTGTGCCCAAAATGGCCCCCAAGCTGTGACCCCCCTCCCTGCCCCCCGGGGGGTACCTGGCGTTGGGGGAGATGCAGACCAGGGGCTTGAAGGAGTCCTGCAGATAAACCTCTGCGGGGAGAGGGGGGGACTGAGGGGGGTGGGCGGGGGACGGCGCCGGGGGGCTCCGGGAGCGCCGGGGGGGGCGGGAGGCGGCCGGCAGAGACCCCCCTCACCTCTCCACGTCTCTATTTTGTGCTCCTCCAGCTCGTAGATCTGCACCTGGGGGGGGTAAGAGGAGAAACCAGGATCACCCACAGCCATAGGTGGGGTGGGTAGAGCCAGACTCCCCCCACGCCGCAGACCCCCGGCCCTCACCATGGGTGACTTGTAGTAGCGGTGCAGGATGTTGATGAAGTCGGTGATGGTCAGCATTCCTGGGGGGCAGGGAGGGTGAGGGGGGGTCCCTCCAGCCCCTTGCCAGGCTGAGAGCCCCCTGTGCCCCCCGGGCTCACCTACGAAACTTTGCTTCTTGCTGTCCCAGAGCGGGGCCGCCCGGACGCCGTTGGTGACCAGGGCGAAGAACGCCTTCTTCACCTGCGGGCACGGCCATCAGGGAGCCCCGAAAGTGACCCCAACCCCAGCCCCAAAACTTCCTTCTTCCCCCAGCCCCAGCACACCTGCAGGGACGTGTCGAAGACGACCAGTTTGGAGCTGGTGGGGATCAGGTCGTAGCAGCGGTGGGATTTCATGAAAGCCGTGTAGGCACCGCGGTGGGCGTCCCCTGGGGGGGGGGGGGGGCCCCGGGGGGGGGCCCCCCAAACCCTGGGGCCCCCCCCCTCCTGGGGCCCCCCAAATCCTGGGGATACCCCAAATTCTGGGGATACCCCAAATCCT
>NW_020887103.1:0-4774 GCF_003945725.1 Corapipo altera
AAAGACTTGCATTTACCTGCAAGCTAGTATGCAGACAGTTTTAGGGATTTTTTCCAGGAAATGAGTATTTGTACAAAAATCTTAGTGAAATGCCTTATTCTTAGCTGTTTTACCCCTATAAAACCCTTCTGAAAAAATATCGTATTCAGCAAAAAGAAAAAAGCAAAAGGCAGGGTTTTGACAAAAAGGATAAAAAGCCCTCTTGCAAAACTTTGCCTTTGCCTTAGCAGAGAAAGAGATAAGGTGTTAGTGGCTCTCACAATAGAGATAGTTTGTTGCCGAGCAACTGAGTAGGAGACCTCCTCTGGTCAAACTCAAAAAAAAAAAAAAAGGGGGGGTGTAGAACCCTCCTGCTTTATAGAGGCTGCAACTTTGCAATCTTCTGATTGGGGAAAGAAATATTTTTGCCTTACAGTTTGTGGGAGGAAGGGCAAAAAATCTAAAAAACCTCTCCTGTCTCGCTTTGAATCTCCTTGCCTACAGGATAGGGGGAAACTGAAACCTGAGTCACATACCACAGTAGAGATTTAAAGAAAAAAACAAAAACAAACAAACAAAAAAGTTAGAAATAATATTAAAATGAATGAAAAGAGTCACAAAAAAAATGTATTCATTCTCAATCTGTCATTAGCAATTCTTAAGAATAGAGGAGCCAATCTGTGGCTCCAGCGAACTTGACCAGAAGCTGGGAAGATGATGCAGAATACAGTAAATTAAGGAAACTATTCTAGTTGCTTTTTCATTTTTTCTATTAATCAGGACAACAACCACAGCCATACATTGGCCATTCAGTGCAGGCCATGTATCTTAAAGAACAAAATACATTGTTTTTTTTTTCTTTCTTATGTGGCAGGTCTCTTGCCTTAATAAATATTACCAGAGCTAAGAAGGTTTTTGCTTCTTAGATTGGTATACCAACAATGTATTTTAACTTATTGTTCTATGTTGTATTGTTCGTAAACAAGAATCAGAGTTAGGATTAAAACTTACATTTTGACTCCAATATGGAAAGTCATAATATGATTAAATCTGTATTATGAATTTAGCTGGAATTTGAAAACAAACTCCAAATTCTATATTAACTGACTTTTGAAGATCTCTCACTAGCTTTAGAGATATCTTCAGTGAATTTACTTCATAATATCCAAACTGGAAAAACTTTAAAAGAATGGATTGCTAGTATAGTTTGAATAATACTGCCAAATTACCAGACAATACTATATTATGTTTCTACTGTCTCTCATGGAAGTTGATATTGTTTGCATATGCTTTATCCCAAGAGTTTTATAGCAAGTGGCAAGAATTGTTTAAAATCTCTCTCTCTCTCCTCTCTGACTGCTGCAACATATAAAAGAAATCTTTTAATTTACAACTCCACACAAGATTATAAATAACAATGCATGAAGTGCTGAGCCTCACAGAAAAAGAGCCCTGTGTTAGAAAGCAAGACAGTGACTAGTTAGCAAAGCTGTAAATGAAAGGCTGATGTTTTTTGGACCTCCCCCTCCTTTTCCCCCCATAGGCCCTAGCTCGCATCATGCCCACAATCTTTCGATAGACTGCTAACTTCATAGCATGATGGTTTCTGTTGTTTGAATGCTTTATCTAACTTGTGCATTCCTTTACTGCATGCCTTAGTTGAGTGACTTTTGATCATGTCCTGGATATTTTTCTTTATGCTCTTAATGCTCTTGGGTTCTTCACAGCTCAGAGGCTTTGACCATTTAACACAAGCAGTGACAGTGACTGCTGCCAGATTGTATTGCACTACCTGCTTTGTCCTACATGATTCTCTACAGCCTTTTATTAGTAATTGACAGTCAACCACTTTGTACTATAAAACCTAAATTCCTCTCATGCGGTCAAGTTACAAAAAGTCTGAAATTTGAAATTCTTTTGCAAAAATTGTTTAATAGTCTAGGCTCTACTTTGCAGAAATTCTACAGGTTCATTCTGTACTCTGGACCCGTGAGATTGAGCACTCCTATTCATCTGTTCCAACTTGGAGACTAAGTCTACGTTCAAAAGTAGGATGCTGACCCCCTGTATGCTGACTGCAAAGAGATTATGATTACTTACAGCCACAGCATAGCATGCAAGTGACCCTGGCTGACTCAATGAAGCAGGAACAGCTGGAACCTATTCCGATCTCTTCACTAAAGATGGATATGATTACAAAGATATTATTGTCTACCCTTTTACTATTAGTCCTTTGTTGTGGATATTTTATGTTGTTTTCCTTGTTTTTCATCAATATGCTGCTTAACTTGTTCAACAATGGCATGGTCCAACCACAGACCATGCGGTGGGAATGTCATCATGGCTGGGTTTCGTGAATGAACATTTGAGAAGGCTTTATCTACATTTGTTACAGACACGTTGGTGACTTATGAGGCCAATACATGACAGACATATCCGATTGCAGAAGGCAAAACAGAAAGACTCCTTAGATGGTGTATTCCGCAAGACACGATTCTTTCTGTGTTGCCTTTTCTCCTCGAGAGTGATCCTGCGTGTGTTCTCAAAGGCATCAGCAGAGTTGTAGATGGTGTGTCTCCAGGCCTCCCAATTTGAGGCCAGAATAGACCAGTTATGGTGATCAATATGGCCAAGGCTGAGATGTTGTTTCAGGGAGTCCTTGAATCTTTTCTTCGGGGCTCCTCTCTTGCGGCAGCCAGTGGCAAGTTCACCATAAAGCAAGATCTTAGGGAGGCGGTGGTCCTTCATCCTGGAGACGTGCCCTGCCCATCGCAGCTGTGTTCTCATCAGCATGGTCTCTACACTTGTGACTGCCGTTTGCTCAAGAACAGATGTATTGGTCACATAATCTGACCAGTGGATGTTTAAGATTGTATGGAGGCAGCGTTGATGGAAGCGTTCTAGGAGACGCAGGTGGTGGCTGTAGATGACCCATGATTCGGAACCACACAAGAGAGTAGAGGGCACTATGGCTCTGTAAACACTGATCTTGGTGCTTTTCTTCAAGTGTTTATTACACCATACTCTTTTGTGGAGTTTTCCAAAAGCACTGTATGCCTTTGCTAACCTGTTGTCTATCTCCCCGTCAATCTCACCATCCGAGGAGATGAGGCTGCCTAGGTAATTAAACTGCTGGACTGATTTGAGCTCTGACTGTCCAGTGGTGATGTGGGGGTGATGGAAGACTTCCTGAGGTGCAGGTTGATGGAGAACCTCTGTTTTCTTTAAGCTGACTTCCAGCCCAAAGAGCTCAGCAGTATCTGCAAAGCAGGATGTTAAACGCTGCAGAGCTGCTTCTGTGTGGGCGACAAGGGCAGCGTCATCAGCATAAAGCAGCTCCTGGACAAGATGGTTTAGGGTCTTGGTGTGGGCCTTCAGACGCCTTAGATTGAATAGGCTTCCATCAGTATGATATCGAATGTAGATACCGTCCTGATCATCAAAGTCTGCTGTGGCCCTTTGGAGCATCCTGCTAAAAAAGATTGTGAATAAGGTAGGAGCGAGAACGCTGCCTTGTTTCACACCATTCTTAATTAAAAAGGGCTCAGAAAGTGTGTTGCCATACCTGACTTGGTCGTGTTGATCCTCATGGAGTGAGATGATCATTTTAAGGAACTTGGGGGGACAACCTAAACGTTCCAAAATCTACCACAGACCTTTTCTGCTCACAGTATCAAAAGCCCTGGTGAGGTCAACAAAGGTTACATAAAGACCTTTGTTCTGTTCCCTACACTTCTCTTGCAGTTGTCTGAGAACAAATACCATGTCTGTGGTGCTTTTGTTGGCTCTGAAACCACACTGACTTTCAGGTAGGATCCCTTCTGCTATAGTGGGTATTAGTCTGTTCAAGAGTATTCTTGCCAGGATTTTGCCAGCAATGGAGAGCAGAGTAATACCACGGTAGTTTGAGCAGTCAGATTTAATACCTTTCTTCTTATACAAAGTGATGATGACTGCATCTCGAAGGTCTGATGGTAGTTCACCGAGTTCCCAACAGCGCACCACAAACTCGTGAAATTTGGTGTGTAGTGCAAAGCCCCCATGTTTCCAGACTTCGGGTGGAATTCCATCAACCCCCGCTGCCTTGCCAATGTTTACCTGCTGTATGGCCTTGAGGGTTTCTCCTAAAGTGGGGGCAGTATCCAATTCATACTTTACTGGTTGTTGTGTGATGGACTGAATTGCTGAGTCTTGGACCACACGGTTGGTACTGAAAAGAGTCTGTAAGTGTTCAGACCAACGATTCAGAATGGAGGTTTTATCTGTTAGAAGTGTTTGGCCATCAGTGCTGAGTAGAGGGCTTTGTACCTGGTATGTAGGCTCGTATACTGTTTTCAAGGCCTCATAGAAACCTTTGTGATCACCCGTATCTGCGCATAATTGAGTTTTTTCAGCTAGATCGATCCACCACTTGTTCTGGATGTCACGGAGTTTCTGTTGGAGCCTGCTGCATGTGAGACGAAAGGTTGTTTTTCTTGCGTGACAAGATGGCAGTGCAAGGTGTGCTTGGTGGGCGGTTCTCTTCTTCCTCAACAAGTTCTGGATTTCTTGATTGTTTTCGTCAAACCAGTCCTTGTTCTTCTTGAGGGAGAACCTTAAGGATTCTTTGGAGGATTGCAGGATGCTGGTTTTAATACGCTGCCAGATTGTTTCAGGAGAGGAATCTGCAGAATCTGTGGAATGGTTTTCAAGCCTAGTTGGAAGGTTTGCCTGGAATCTCTCTCTTACTGTGGCTGATTGGAGATTGTTAACTTGGAGTCTTCTCCTTGGGATGTTGCCCATTTTAGGTTTGAAT
>NW_020887104.1:0-1073 GCF_003945725.1 Corapipo altera
CAGGTAACACACCTGGGACACACCTGAGACAGGTAACACACACCTACAGCCAGTCGGCCATCTGCAGGTAACTCACCTGGACAGGTAACACACACCTACAGCCAGTCGGCCATCTGCAGGTAACTGCACACCTGGACAGGTAACACACACCTGGACAGGTAACACACACCTACAGCCAGTCGGCCATCTGCAGATAACTGCACACCTGGACAGGTAACACACCTGGGACACACCTGAGACAGGTAACACACACCTACAGCCAGTCTGCTATCTGCAGGTAACTCACCTGGACAGGTAACACACACCTGGACAGGTAACTACACACCTACAACCAGTCAGACATCTGCAGGTAACTGCACACCTGGGCAGGTAACACACACCTGAGACAGGTAACACACACCTGGGACAGGTAACACACACCTACAGCCAGTCGGCCATCTGGAGATAATTCACCTGAACAGGTAACACACCTGGACAGGTAACACACACCTGGACAGGTAACACACACCTGGGACACACCTGGACAGGTAACACACACCTGGACAGGTAACACACCTGGACAGGTAACACACACCTGGGGCAGGGGCGGGGCCGTGGCAGAGGCTGCGCAGCCCCCTCAGGGTCCCCCCTGTCCCTCATCCCCGAGGGGCCCTTTGACCCCTTTGACCCCTTTGCCCCCCCCCAGGTTAGAGAGGCTGCAACGTCATCTGTGACCCCCCATGACCCCCCTGTGACCCCCCCATGACCCCCCTGTGACCCCCGTGAGCGTCCCTCCTGAGTCTCCTCATGTCCCCAGGTTCGAGAAGCTGCACATCCCCCTCAGTGTCCCCTCAGTGTCCCCTCAGTGTCCCCTCAGTGTCCCGTCAGTGTCCCCGTGTCCCCCCAGGTTCGAGAAGCTGGACATTCCCCTGAGTGTCCCCTCAATGTCCCCCCTGAGTGTCCCCGTTGTCCCCATTGTCCCCAGGTTCAAGAAGCTGCACATCCCCCTCAGTGTCCCCGTTGTCCCCGTGTCCCCCCAGGTTCAAGAAGTTGGACATTCCCCTGAGTGTCCCCCTCAGTGTCCCCCCTCTGTC
>NW_020887104.1:1173-2789 GCF_003945725.1 Corapipo altera
CTCTGAGTGTCCCCTGAGTGTCCCTCCTGAGTGTCCTCTGAGTGTCCCCTGAGTGTCCCCTGAGTGTCCCCTGAGTGTCCCTCCTGAGTGTCCCCTGAGTGTCCTCTGAGTGTCCTCTGAGTGTCCCCTGAGTGTCCCTCCTGAGTGTCCTCTGAGTGTCCTCTGAGTGTCCCCTGAGTGTCCCCTGAGTGTCCTCTGAGTGTCCTCTGAGTGTCCCCTGAGTGTCCCTCCTGAGTGTCCCCTCAGTGTCCCCCCTGAGTGTCCCCCCTGAGTGTCCCCGTTGTCCCCAGGTTCGAGAAGCTGGACATCACTCCCAAGAGCGCTCAGAAGCTGAAGCCGGTGCTGGAGAAGTGGCTGCGGGAGGCGGAGCAGCGGCAGCGGGAGGGGCAGCAGCACCTCCTCGACTTCGTCGGGGGGGAGCCGGGCAAGAAGCGCAAGCGCCGCACGTCCTTCACCCCCCAGGCCCTGGAGGCGCTCAACGCGCACTTCGAGCGCAACGCGCTGCCCACGGGGCCCGAGATCACCAGGATCGCGCAGGAGCTGCGCTACGACCGCGAGGTCGTGCGGGTCTGGTTCTGCAACCGCCGCCAGACCCTCAAGAACACCAGCAAGCTCAACGTCTTCCACGTGCCCTGAGCGGGGGACACGGGAACCCCCCACACCGGGTGGGCACCGTCATCACCCGGGTGTGACACCCCCATCACCCGGGTGTGACACCCCCATCACCCGGTGTGACCACCCCACCCCCCGGCTCCTGCCGGCAGCACTTTGGCCACGGGGTTTGTCCCTCTGTCACCTGTGCCCACCTCTGTCCACCTGTGTCCAGCCCCACCCACCATCTCCAACATGCTCTGAACTGGGAGCACTGGGAAACCCCCCATTCCCCGGGTGTGACACCCCCTGGCTCCTGCCGGCAGCACTTTGGCCACGGGGTTTGTCCCTCTGTTACCTGTGCCCACCTCTGTCCACCTGTGCCCACCTGTGTCCAGCCCCACTGCGTCCATCCCCACCCAACATCTCCCACGTGCCCTGAACTGGGAGCACTGGGAACCTCCTCCGTGTGTGTCCCCCCGGCTCCTGCCGGCAGCACTTTGGCCACGGGGTTTGTCCCTCTGTCACCTGTGTCCAGGCCCACCTGTGCCCACCTGTGTCTGTCCCCACCTGTGTCCACCTGTGTCCCTGCCCTCACCTGTGCCTGCCCTTCACCTGTGTCTGTGCCCTGACCCGTATCTGTCCCTCACCTGTGTCTGTCCCTCACCTGTGTCTATCCCTGACCCGTATCTGTCCCTCACCTGTGTCTGTCCCTCACCTGTGTCTGTCCCTCACCTGTTCCTGTCCCTCACCTGTGTCTATCCCTCACCTGTGTCTATCCCTCACCTGTTCCTGTCCCTCACCTGTTCCTGTCCCTCACCTGTGTCTGTCCCTCACCTGTTCCTGTCCCTCACCTGTGTCTGTCCCCCTGTGCCCCCCCCTGTCCCCCCCCGTGTCTCCCCGTGTCCCCCCCGTGTCCCCCCCTTCCCTGTCCCCGCGTGTCCCCCCCTTCCCTCGGGTCACACGTCACCTGCGAGTGTTCGTGTCGCGCCTCCCCCACCTGTGCCAGGTGTGGTGACAAACCC
>NW_020887104.1:2889-4103 GCF_003945725.1 Corapipo altera
CCCCCCCCCCCCCCCCCCCCCCCCCCCCCCCCAAAAATCAGTGCTTTCCATTTCCCGGGTTTTGCCCCTTTCCCCGCGTTCCTGAGGCACCCTCGCAGCTCCCCGGGGGGGTGGGGGGGTGACCCCCGAGTCGTGTCCTCCCCACGCTGATTTTGGGGACCCCCACCAACCTCCTGAGAGGCTTCTGGGGGTGACCCCCCCACCTTGGGGCCATCCCGTGGGTGGCATTTTGGGGACATCGCTGCACTCCCCGGGTTTTTGGGGGGGTGAACCCCCAGAGGGACCCCCCACCCCTCCCCACCGCCCCCCCCCCCGAGCCCGGGGGTCTCCAGCGCGGGGAGCGACGGGGAGGGGGCGCTTTGGGGGGAACGGGGGGGGGCACGGCAGATTAATGCACTTGATGTAGTGGTGTGAAATAAACAGTATTTTTCTTTTTTCTTTTCCTTTTCCATTTTCTCCCGGGGTTTTTGGGGTGGGGGAGGAGCGGCGGAGCTCCCCCGGTGCCGCCCCCACCCCCGGCTTCAGGAGGGAGCGGGACTCGAACCCGCGACGCCGCGGGAGCCACCCCTCGGCCCCTAGCTCCTCCCACCGCCCCGCCCTGTGACCAATCACCGCGCGGCATGCCCGGCGCGGAGCTCTCTATTGAGTACTCCACCCGCCCGTCACGAGGCGGGGAGCGCACCTATTGGCTGAACCGGCGGAGGGGCGGGGCCGGCCCGCCCGGCGGAGGGGGCGGGGCCGCCGCCTCCATCTTGGCGGAGCGGAGGGTTTGGGGGGTCCCGGCCCCGCTCGGGGGGTCCCGGCCGGGAGTGGGGGGGACACGCTTGGGGAGGGGGGGCCCGGCACGGAGAGGGCGATCGCAGCCCGAATTAGGGGGGACCCGGCTCATACTGGGGGGTCCCGGCTCAGATCGGGGGTCCCAGCCCGGATCGGGGGTCCCGGCTCAGATCAGGGGTCCCGGCTCATACTGGGGGGTCCCGGCTCAGATCGGGGGTCCCAGCCGTTTTTTGGGGGGGTCCCAGCCGTATTTGGGGGTCCCAGCTCATACTGGGGGTCCCAGCCGTGTTTTGGGGGTCTCAGCCCAGATTGAGGGGTCACATTTCGGATTAGGGGGGATCCCATCCCAGACCGGGGGGTCCCATCCCAGACCGGGGGGTCCCATCCCAGACCGGGGGTCCCCGCGAGGGGCAGTGCCTGGGGTGGGGGGGAAGGAT
>NW_020887104.1:4203-4773 GCF_003945725.1 Corapipo altera
CCCCTCAGGGGGGTCTGCGGGGTTTGGGGATCCCCTCGGGGTTTGCAGGGACTCCCTGGGGGGGGGCCCAAGGGGGGGGTCCCCTCGGGGGGTTTTGGGGTCCCCAAATCAGGCACCTCAGGAGGGGCTTTGGGGGGACTTTGGACCCCTCAGGGAAGGGGAGGGGGGGAGCTGAGAGGGGGGTGACCCCGAGAACCCCCGTTTTTGGGGGGGACCTCAGAGCCCACGATTGAGGTGACCCTGAGGGTCCCTGATTTTGGGGTGACTCCGAGGCCCCCGGTTTGGGGGTGCCCCTGAACCCCCCTGCTTTGTGGGTGACCCCGACATCCCCCCGTTTTTGGGGTGACCCCGACATCCCCCCTGCTTTGGGGGTGACCCCGACAGCCCCCTGTTTTTGGGGTACCCCCGAGCCCCCCTGCTTTGGTGTTGCCTCCAAGAAGCCCCCGGGTTTGAGTCGCCCCCAGTTTTGGGGGTAATCCCACCCCCCCGGCCGTTTTTGGGGTTCCCCCCCGTTTTTGGGGTGCCCCCCCGTTTTTGGGGTTCCCCCCCGTTCTTGGGGTGTCCTCCCGT
>NW_020887105.1:0-4769 GCF_003945725.1 Corapipo altera
CTTTGGTTGAGGCTGCAGCATTCACCCAGCTGAGATGGGGACAGAGAGGCGTGACAGAGCTGGGGACAGAGCTGTCTGAGGTGGGTGAAGGTGGGAGGCAGTGGCAGTGGAGGGGCAAAGGCAGCTGCTCACTGCTGAGACCAGGGGTGTGGTGGAAGGGCCTGCGGGATGAGGAGGAGCTCCTCGTGCCCCGTGGGACCTCTGTTGATTGAGTGCACTGCGTGGGACGAGTTTGACTGAATCCCTTTATTGGTAAAAGCGTTTTATCAGAAGAGGGATGCTTCTAGGTCTTGCCTGGGCACAGGAGGACCAGCAGCAACACCAGCATAGGCGAGTTCCTTATTCTCGTCTTCTTGTGCCCCATCAGGTGAAGGGCTGGTTGAGAAGGGGCTGGGCCAGGAGAGCATCTGCTGGGCTGGTGCCTCCTCTCAGCTTTCCATGGCTGTGTCCCTCAGAAGAGCAGGACGCTGCGAATACTGAAAAGTGGAAGGGAAGGGAGGGTTTTCTGGTGCTGCGGTTCAGGAGCAGGCAGCGGGGTCAGCAGGTGCGCCTGGGGACCGGCTGCCTTCTTTCCCTGCAGCCTCTTCCTCACTCAGCTGCATGAGACGTGCAGCAGTGGGGGAGCCTTCAAATCTCTGCTGAAGGGAACCCCTCAGATGATAAGGACACAGGATCTCGGTTGAGCTGAACCATGAGCTGCAAGGTTCCCTGTGCTGAACGTGGGCTCTTCCCTCTGCGTTATGGCAGATTGTCCCCACACTCGGCTCTGGGCCCTGCTTCCTCAAAAGACTCAGGTGCTTTTTGAGAAGACAGTGTTGCATGCTGTGCCTGCCAAGGCATTTGGGCTGTTTGACTTTTAGGAGGAGGTACTGTTTGCTGTGCCTCGCTCCTGCTAGTCAGGGTCTCACCTTTTTCCTGCCCGTAACAACTCAAATCCCTCGTTCACTTTAGCGAAGGGCAGCGTGTGCGTGATCAGCAAGTCTGAATTGAATTTCTTCTCCAAATAGCTGGAAACTAGTTTGGGCATACAATCTCTTGTCTTCCAACCTAGAAAGAAGAGCAAGCAGCTACAGTGAATGATGGGAAAAATGCAGTTTTCGGAAGGAAGTGTTACTGTGAGGGTCAGGATTGAGGGACCAGTACTGGTGCCACTGTCTTGTGTAGCAATTTCCCCTCTTTGGAATGGGTGGGATAGCATAGGCAGTTGTATGTGTTATACTGTATGAACTTTACAGGTTTAGTAGCATTTTTATTAGCATTTTTGATGCTATTCTTTAATGCAGTGCTCCTCTTTAGTTCACTTTTTCTTGAAAATCCTCTTTTATTAGGATTTTTAAGCTGCCATGAAAGGAAAAGCTGAAATTTCTAAAATGTTTTCTTAACTTTCATACCTCCAAGCGTTGACCCCTTCCATGTACGCCCAGTCAGCAGAAGCATAGGATCGAGGGAAATCTCTGCAGCCGAATCCGGTACCCCAATCATCACACAGATGCCAGTGTTCATATTGCAGGAGGCCAGGGCAGCAATCTGATGGGACAGGGACGCGAGTTAGAGAAAGCACTGGTGAGTTGGTCAGAAAATTGTTCTTTCTGAGCTGTCATCTGGCCCTCCCTGCTCATCTGAAAACACATCCTCCCTTGTGCAGGAGACACTGAGAGTTCGAGGCCTCTTTTAGGACCTGTACACAGCTTTCTCTCACAAAGGTATGCCCAGCAGTGCAGGCAGCAGGCAAGGAACTTCCCACCTGCATGACTTTTTCCCTGATGGCAGCCTGTGAATGATCTGGGAGGGAAGACACGTGCCAAAATGCCACCTACCATGGTTTCTTTGAGGCCAATGGCCTCAAAGGAGTAGTCCACCCCCTGTCCTGTCATCTCAGTGAGCACCTCCTGGATGGGCTTCTGGCAGTCTCGAGGGTTGATGCAGTCGGTGGCTCCCAGCTCCTTGGCCTTGGCAAACTTGTCCTTGTTGATATCCACGGCAATGATGCGGGAAGCTCCAGCTGCCTTGCAGCCCATGACAACAGAGAGGCCAACTCCTCCGAGGCCGAAGATGGCACAGGTGGAGCCTGCCTTTACCTGCACAGCACGGGGCCCTGTGAGTCCCCAGCATGAGGAGGATGAGGAGGAGGAGGAGGAGGAGAGGGGTTGGTGAGGGTGCGAGGGCAGCCTTGGGGTGCTCGACACGCCTGAACACCAACCTTGGCAGTGTTGATGGCAGCCCCATAGCCTGTGGAAAACCCACAGCCAAGCAAGCAGACTTTGTCCAGAGGTGCTGCAGGATCTATCTTGGCAACGGCGTACTCTGGGACCACGGTGTATTCTGCAAAGGTGCTGACCCCCAGGAAGTGGTGGATCTGCTTCCCTTTGCAAGTGAACCGGGTGGTCTTGTCAGGCATCAGGTTTTGTGGTTCAGAGAGACTGTGGAGAGGAGAAATCATTTGTATTTCATTGACTAAAGCACTGATGGGGGTGTCGGACTTGTTGTCAGACAGCCAACCTCATGTAGGTGTAGGGGAAGGTGAAGCAAACTCACTGGCATTTCAGGCAGTAATTGGATTCAGGATTCAGGCAGAAGCTGCATTCCCCACACTGAGGGAGGCAAAGGGGAATGACTTTGTCTCCTGCAACAAAGTGATCCCTTTTTGGTACCTCTTGCTAAGCAGGCCCTGAGGGTGCTGGAGCACCTCTGCTGAGCTTTCCAATTGCAGCAACCCGCCACAAACCCTTCTCTTCCTCTGTCAGGATGAAATGCTCTAAGCCCCACTCATGTACATGAGGAACGGACCAGGAAAGTGTATGTGACAGTTCAGTGCAATGAGTGTGCACTCAGATTTTGAGCCACTGATTCAGGAATGGGGAGAAGTTTCTGAGCTGTTGGCAGCTTCATCCACTCTGAGGGCTGACTTGTGCGCATGTGTTTGTGTGTGCATTGATTACCTGGTTTCACAGAGGTCACTCCTTCTCCAACACTTTCCACAATCCCAGCTCCTTCATGGCCTAGGATAACTGGGAATTCCACATTAGGAAAGCAACCTTTCAAAACGTGTTCATCTGTGTGACAGATGCCGGTGGCCACAATCTGTTTGGAGGGGAAAGAGTAGATGATGAACTTTAGAAACAGCCCAGCCTTTGTTTAACTGAATTTGTGCAATGATTTTCCACAGGACTTCTCTGGACAGTTAAGGCCTATGGGCAGACCCCAGGCCTTCTTATATGGGTTATATTCTTGTGGCTATAATTTGGTTATATCCAAATTATAGCCACAAGAAGTGCAATTCCCGCAAGGGAGAAAAAAATTATTGAAATGTCTTTTTACCTTGATCCGGACTTCACCTGCCTTTGGAGGTGCAACCTCCACCTCCTCAATGGAGAGTGGGTGTCCTGCAGCCCAGGCAACAGCAGCTCTGCATCTGATAACCTGGAAGCAACCGAGAGGATTACGCCGCATGGGAATGTTCACCTTTGGCAAACTGCTGGGGACAGTTGTCCTACAATCACCAAACCTACAGCTGCCCAACACGTGTCTCTGCACACTGCAATGCACTCATGGAGCTACACAACTGTCCTGTGCTGTTTCCTGGGGGACTTGCTGGGTGGGTGGGATGTGGTGGGAGAGCAGCAACATGTGAGTGCTCAGCTGTCCATGAAACCAAGTGCTGTTCAGTAAACACTGGCAGAGTGTGAAGAGTGAAATGCAAAGCCCAAGTGACCAGTCCATAGAGAGTAAGGGTTGTGTTTTCCCTGGAAACCGAAAAGAATCCACGTGCCTTGTGTCTGCAGGACAGGGCTCTGTGGGTGACAGCAGGGCAGCAGGGCTGAGGTGCTGTGGCACAAGAGAGGCTGTGGGCCCTTCCAACAGCACTGAGTGCTGATATCTGCCTGGCCTTGGACTGGTCTGTGCTAAGGAGAAGCTGAGGATAGCTCTGGCCCCTCTCATGTTTGCCATGTAAACACCAAGTGAGTTCCAAACTGGCTTTTGGTAGGTGACATGGAGAAGATCCCTGAAGGGAAAAGACTCTGGTGTACTAGACAGATGTGACAGCAACACAAGCACTTCTGCAGCTTCAGCAAGAAGAACAGTACTTTGAGTGTCAGTGGGCTGAAGGTAACTAAGAGGGCTTAGGAAACAGTCCATGTCTGGCTGGCAACTGGATAATTGCTTGCCTTACCAAAGCGATGCTTTGTGTGTGACATCACACAAATCCTGCACCGATCAACCCAAAACTGCTCTGACATCAGCAAAATGGAGCTTGAAGCTTGAAAAAAGTATCACCATGGACAAGGCTGAATGCAGGAGATGAATGGCTGCAAGATGGAAGAGCTATATTTCCTGCCAAAGCAGGAGCACAGAGTGGGATTGAGCAGGAGGGTGTTTTCCAGAGCAGTACAATTCAGTATCTCATTCCTGAGCTGGTGGGCAGGACAGAGGAGAAATGCACTACCTAATGCAGGTACTGACAGGTGCAGTTGTAGGAAAGCAGAAGCTCATGTAATTCAAAGGGGTTTGGAAGAGCTGGGGGAGTAAGGTGGGAGGAGAGAGGGCATGCAATAGCAGTGCACAGGCTGAGCCATTTGCAGAGTATTCCCCCAAGAGCAGGGCAGCTCGGAAAGGAAGATGGAAAAGGCATTGTCCTTACTTTTCCTGAAGTGGCCATGTGGTCTTAGCAGAGGCGTTCCCGTTGCTGTATCAGGCTGGAGGGAAGCTGCTGCCTGTCTGGCCGAAGCTCTGTGTTGTAAAGTCCCCCAGCTGTGGAACTGGAGCACTCC
>NW_020887106.1:0-4758 GCF_003945725.1 Corapipo altera
CCTGCTGCTCCAGCCCCTTCCCCAGCTCCGTTCCCTTCCCTGCACACGCTCCAGCCCCTCCGGGTCTCTCCTGTTGAGGGCCCAGAACTGGGCCCAGCCCTCGAGGTCCCTCAGCGGTGCCAGCACAGGGACGGGCACTGCCCTGGGCCTGTGCCCACACCGTGGCTGGTACAGCCCAGGGGCCCTTGGCCTTCTTGCCCCCCTGGGCACCCCCGGGCTCGTGTCCAGCCGCTGTCACCAGCACCCCCAGGACCTTTCCCAGCTTTGCAGCCCCTCTGCCCCAGCCTGGAGCTGCAGGGGTTGGTGTGACCCAAGGGCAGGACCTGGTACGGGGCCTTATTGAACCAACAGTTGCAGCTTCCCTGGGGAACGTGGCTGATTCTCCATCACTTGGAGTCTTTCAATCAAGCATGGATTTGTCTCTAGAGAGGGAGAGGCTTTTTCAACTAGTTGTAGTTCTGATAAACAAATGAGCGGTGAAATTGACTTTTTTTAGACAGGACATGAGATTAAATGATTACAATTGTCTCTTTTGGAAACAAGATAAAAGTCTGATTTATTAAAATTCAAACTTGTTTCGGCAGGGAGAGCTTTTCTTGGCTTGTATGACCTTTTGCAGTGTTGTTTTTCCACAGAAAGAAGAAAATCTGTAAAGAATCTATAATTAATGTTCACTTCTTTAGGCACATGATTCCTTTCTACTGTATTTGCAGGTGTTCTGTTTTTTGTCCTGCAGTTCTAGCTTCATTTTTTTTACATTTATTACTTAGCTTCATCCCAAAGTTTCCTGCTGCATATCTTTCTCTTAGCAGTTCTTGGGAAGTTGAGTTTATTACGAAGTGTTCTTTTCCCTCTCTGTGTATTGAGACATCTATTCCAAAGCTTGGGTGTCTTTCTTAGGGTCAGATTATAATTTTTTTCTTACATCACTATTTCAGCCTCTGGGTGATTAGAAGTCCTTCTGCCTAGTGATTTTAACAGTAGAAAGGAATAGGCTCTTATCATGAGGCACTTTACATTAGTGTCCCTATACAGCATTTGATCAAGCACGTGGACCTCAGGATATAAAAAATTGTTCTACTCACTAACAATAACCATGCCACTGTAGAAAACAAAGGCAACTTAATTAAGAGAAGAATTATCATCATATATATATTTGGAGGAAAGATTAGATGTTTTTAGCAGATTTTTTCTGTGTGGTTTTTTTTTTATTTTTAAGTGAACTCTGTTATTTCTATGCTTAGTATGGTATAATATCTAACTGAGTCAATGAGATCCTTGAATACTAGAAACTGCAAGGTGGTACCTTACCTACTGGCACAAACAACTAGTTGTCAAATGTATCTTTTTTTAGTTTTGTTTTCCTTTACTAGTAATCCCTCTCCTGCCTTGGCTTCGTTAAGCAGCATATGCTTTGTTGACTTGTACTTTGGCAAGCTTATTCCACTTCCAAGAAAGTGCTGTGTTGGACATTACTACTTCCCTGAATTCTGTGTCAACATCTGCAGCTTCAGAAACTTGTTCTAAGAGGACAGTAGCCCTTGCTACAGTAAAATAGTCATGTACTGCCCTGTCAGTGATGAGTACTTCTCAGAAGGTGGAAAGGTCATTTACCTTCTGCCAGCCTTTTATGCTGAAAAGGAATTCTCTGTATTTAGTTACGGAACTTCCTCAAGTATCTCTGGGAAAACTGTGCAGCAGATAAAATCTCTCAACAGCTGTATTTCTGCATCAGCATTAACCACTTGTGAGACACTGGATTATTATAATTAATTATTGGCTCGGACCAACTCAAGTGCGTGTGGTGGAAGGTACAGGTTGAATCTCACAGAGGTGGAGTGGTGCCCTGTCCCACACCCAGCCCCTGTGAGCCCCCTGGGGCAACCTCGGAGCTGTTGTCAGTCCCTGCACAGAGGGGGCATTGCCCACACCAGGCCCTGGAGCCCCTGACCCAGCCTGGGCTGTCTGGCACATGTAAATCCTTCCTGGGGGCGGGGGTGTGACCACAGGGGCCAAAACAAATCAAAGCAGCACCGCATGCTCCCCGTGTGTTCAAACCCTGCTGCTTGGACATGGGGGAGCTGGACTCTCATAGGATGCTGGTGGTAGCCATAATTTTCTCTTGTTTCTCTCTTTTTTCTTCTTCTCCTAACATCCTTTCTTAATATTTTGGGTAGCTTGAGGCCAGATGGGCTGGGTTTTGCTGAATCATACAGGGTTAGCGTGTGCTAAGTCAATGCTTTGTGGAATGCTTTATTTTGCTTGAATGTTACCCTTTAAACTTTTATCAAGTTCTTTTGTTTTCTCAAGTTTACCACTAAAAGTATCTCCAGAAAAAACGTGTGCAGCTTTTCTCCTTTGCACTCTCTCTTAAGGTGTTAAAAGAACTGAAGGCTCTTTTAATAATCTGGAGGGCGGATGTTGTTGGAGCATTCTACAGTTTTAAAGTAAAACCCCCTCCGTGAGCTCGTCACTCGGGGCCCAGGATCTTGCACAACTGGGACAAAGAGGTCATTCTCCTTTTCCAGTTTTAAAAGCGCAGCAGTTTCCTGGCTCAGGTCAGTACCTGTAGTAATTGGGATTCCTTATTGCTGGGTTCTTAACTCCTGTGGTTAACGTGGGGGCTGCAGGCAGCGGGGCTACACAGCCTGGGGTATGGCATATGGTGGGTGCCCCCCTGTTGTGTGATGTGACATGGACCTGCACATCAGTCCCTTGTCACAGACACTAGGTGTTGATCATGTAAGGGATTAATGTCCAAATGCATGCTGATTATGGCTGGGTGGCTCTTGAGGACCCCTAAGAGCTCAGTTGAGTAGACACAACCATTTGTTGGCTGTTTCAGGGTACCAATCTCCTTTGCATACTAAAGCAAGCAGCCAAATATAATTGCATAAATAAATGAAGACAGCAGCTTCCTGGAGTGCTTGAGGAAGTTGCTGTATCCGGTGATGAAGGATATAGTAACGAAGGAGATGGATTCAAATGACTTTCTGATAGGGAACGTCCGTGAGCGAAATGCTGACAGCAGGCACATGCATCGAGTCCTGCCTGCCTTAATGAGTTGCAGGCACATCTGAAGCCAAAGTTGAGTCTATATTTCTCATCGTAGTGTCTGTGCGAGCTTGTCACTGTTTATTACGTTAACCCTTTGGCCAGATGATTGCAGAAATACTGCGTACTGTCAGCACTTGACAGGAAGCAGCCTTTGAATCATATATACAGAGTTAGCATTTGAACTTGTACCCTCTCTGATTTATTTGCTGCTGCCTCAAGAGTTTCTGTCTGTTTTAAAATCATGCCTGAGTTATATTGGTACTGGGAGATATATCATGGCTTAGTTGTTCTGTGGCTCCATGTTTCCTGTCCCTTACAGCTTATCTTAATCACTCTTAGCTTAACTAATGTGCAGCTCACTGTTTTGGCTTCATTTCCATTAAACTTATGCCTATGTAATAAAAAAATCTGAAAATTTTCTGTGAAGTCGGATGCTGGGCAAAGTCAGCTGTACTTGTTTAGAATTAAACTGCAACATCATTAAATCATAACACTCATTTACTTACTGCCAGCTCAGACATGCAATGAGGAATACATCATCTGCTATTCAACCACAGCCTTTGTATGGCTGATTTGTAAGTGCTTATGTGAAGTTCAAGACCAAATGAACATCAGTGAGCTCTTGCCAGAAGTATGAAATACGTCTGTTCACTATTCAGGCTCCATGATGTGATCACAAACATCAAACATCACCTGGCTTCTCTTTTGGTGTGGAACAGCCTTGGCACTGGAACTGTTTCAAGCACAAGGAGATAAATAGTCAAATAAAGGCAAGACTAAGTATGGGTGAATTAGTTCAGCCAAAACCAAAAGTAGCTCGTCCCCTAATTGGAGTTGACATTTTTAGTGCAGAAGAACATACGATTAAGAAGCAATGTTCATGAAATATGTTCCGTTGAGTGATGCTGAAGTTCAGAGCCTGATAGATGAGACATTCTGGTTTTCATCCTGTTTCTTGAATGCTGGAAACATTGAGCCTCATTTTAACGTTACTCTGCACTCTTCCAAGGGAGGAAAGCCTTGGGGTACAGTGACTCTGACTTTCTGGGGTTTGAGACATAGAAAACGGCTACTGTTGGACTGCATTATTTTAGCAAGAATAGTCGAGGTTCAAGTACGTTTTTTTAAATTGGGATCATGGATAGGATCACAGAGAGGTTTCTGAGCTGCAGGGAGCCTTTCGAGGACAGAATATAGGAGGGACTTGTGCCTCCTCTGTGCTGGGTTCCATAGGCTTTGTGTACCTGAAAAACAAAACTATACCAAATACTGAAATTTTGGGTGTTCCCACACCTCTCATGGCACAGCTCTACTCGATAGTTACTGATTCTGTATATATATCAATGATTGGAACCTAGTTTTTAACTGTGGCAGGTTCATAGCAGGAATCAAGGTTAGGTAAGTCTTGGAGGTGCTGTGACACTAAGTTGGACGCTGCAGACTTCCTGTGTCTGAGCTTTTATTTCATGACAAAATCAGAACAAGGTTGACTGCTTATCTTTTTTGTAGCCTTTTTAATTTTTTTTTTTCCTCCAGCAGAACTTCTTACAAAAGTGTGAATCTCACAAATATAGAATCACAGAACCATTAAGGTAGGAAAAGACCTCCAAGGTCACTGAGTCCCCCCTGTGCCCAATCCCCACCTTGTCCTCCAGCCCAGAGCACTGAGTGTCATGTCCAGTCATTCCTTGGACACCTCCA
>NW_020887107.1:0-4758 GCF_003945725.1 Corapipo altera
CTTTGGTTGAGGCTGCAGCATTCACCCAGCTGAGATGGGGACAGAGAGGCATGACAGAGCTGGGGACAGAGCTGTCTGAGGTGGGTGAAGGTGGGAGGCAGTGGCAGTGGAGGGGCAAAGGCAGCTGCTCACTGCTGAGACCAGGGGTGTGGTGGAAGGGCCTGCAGGATGAGGAGGAGCTCCTCGTGCCCCGTGGGACCTCTGTTGATTGAGTGCACTGCGTGGGACGAGTTTGACTGAATCCCTTTATTGGTAAAAGCGTTTTATCAGAAGAGGGATGCTTCTAGGTCTTGCCTGGGCACAGGAGGACCAGCAGCAACCCCAGCATAGGCGAGTTCCTTATTCTCGTCTTCTTGTGCCCCATCAGGTGAAGGGCTGGTTGAGAAGGGGCTGGGCCAGGAGAGCATCTGCTGGGCTGGTGCCTCCTCTCAGCTTTCCATGGCTGTGTCCCTCAGAAGAGCAGGACGCTGCGAATACTGAAAAGTGGAAGGGAAGGGAGGGTTTACTGGTGCTGTGGTTCAGGAGCAGGCAGCGGGGTCAGCAGGTGCGCCTGGGGACCGGCTGCCTTCTTTCCCTGCAGCCTCTTCCTCACTCAGCTGCATGAGACGTGCAGCAGTGGGGGAGCCTTCAAATCTCTGCTGAAGGGAACCACTCAGGTGATAAGGCCACAGGATCTCGGTTGAGCTGGACCATGAGATGCAGGGTTCCCTGTGCTGAACGTGGGCTCTTCCCTCTGCGTTATGGCAGATTGTCCCCACACTCGGCTCTGGGCCCTGCTTCCTCAAAAGACTCAGGTGCTTTTTGAGAAGACAGTGTTGCATGCTGTGCCTGCCAAGGCATTTGGGCTGTTTGACTTTTAGGAGGAGGTGCTGTTTGCTGTGCCTCGCTCCTGCTAGTCAGGGTCTCACCTTTTTCCTGCCCGTAACAACTCAAATCCCTCGTTCACTTTAGCGAAGGGCAGCGTGTGTGTGATCAGCAAGTCTGAATTGAATTTCTTCTCCAAATAGCTGGAAACTAGTTTGGGCATACAATCTCTTGTCTTCCAACCTAGAAAGAAGAGCAAGCAGCTACAGTGAATGATGGAGAAATGCAGTTTTGGGAAGGAAGTGTTACTGTGAGGGTCAGGATTGAGGGACCAGTACTGGTGCCGCTGTCTTGTGTAGTAATTTCCCCTCTTTGGAATGGGTGGGATAGCATAGGCAGTTGTATGTGTTATACTGTATGAACTTTACAGGTTTAGTAGCATTTTTATTAGCATTTTTGATGCTATTCTTTAATGCAGTGCTCCTCTTTAGTTCACTTTTTCTTGAAAATCCTCTTTTAGTAGGATTTGTAAGCTGCCATGAAAGGAAAAGCTGAAATTTCTAAAATGTTTTCTTAACTTTCATACCTCCAAGCGTTGACCCCTTCCATGTACGCCCAGTCAGCAGAAGCATAGGATCAAGGGAAATCTCTGCAGCCGAATCTGGTACCCCAATCATCACACAGATGCCAGTGTTCATATTGCAGGAGGCCAGGGCAGCAATCTGATGGGACAGGGACGCGAGTTAGAGAAAGCACTGGTGAGTTGGTCAGAAAATTGTTCTTTCTGAGCTGTCATCTGGCCCTCCCTGCTCATCTGAAAACACATCCTCCCTTGTGCAGGAGACACTGAGAGTTCGAGGCCTCTTTTAGGACCTGTACACAGCTTTCTCTCACAAAGGTATGCCCAGCAGTGCAGGCAGCAGGCAAGGAACTTCCCACCTGCATGACTTTTTCCCTGATGGCAGCCTGTGAATGATCTGGGAGGGAAGACACGTGCCAAAATGCCACCTACCATGGTTTCTTTGAGGCCAATGGCCTCAAAGGAGTAGTCCACCCCCTGTCCTGTCATCTCAGTGAGCACCTCCTGGATGGGCTTCTGGCAGTCTCGAGGGTTGATGCAGTCGGTGGCTCCCAGCTCCTTGGCCTTGGCAAACTTGTCCTTGTTGATATCCACGGCAATGATGCGGGAAGCTCCAGCTGCCTTGCAGCCCATGACAACAGAGAGGCCAACTCCTCCGAGGCCGAAGATGGCACAGGTGGAGCCTGGCTTTACCTGCACAGCACGGGGCCCTGTGAGTCCCCAGCATGAGGTGGAGGAGGAGGAGGAGAGGGGTTGGTGCGGGTGTGAGGGCAGCCTTGGGGTGCTCGACACGCCTGAACACCAACCTTGGCAGTGTTGATGGCAGCCCCATAGCCTGTGGAAAACCCACAGCCAAGCAAGCAGACTTTGTCCAGAGGTGCTGCAGGATCTATCTTGGCAACGGCGTACTCTGGGACCACGGTGTATTCTGCAAAGGTGCTGACCCCCAGGAAGTGGTGGATCTGCTTCCCTTTGCAAGTGAACCGGGTGGTCTTGTCAGGCATCAGGTTTTGTGGTTCAGAGAGACTGTGGAGAGGAGAAATCATTTGTATTTCATTGACTAAAGCACTGATGGGGGTGTCGGACTTGTTGTCAGACAGCCAACCTCATGTAGGTGTAGGGGAAGGTGAAGCAAACTCACTGGCATTTCAGGCAGTAATTGGATTCAGGATTCAGGCAGAAGCTGCATTCCCCACACTGAGGCACACAAAGGGGAATGACTTTGTCTCCTGCAACAAAGTGATCCCTTTTTGGTACCTCTTGCTAAGCAGGCCCTGAGGGTGCTGGAGCACCTCTGCTGAGCTTTCCAATTGCAGCAACCCGCCACAAACCCTTCTCTTCCTCTGTCAGGATGAAATGCTCTAAGCCCCACTCATGTACATGAGGAACGGACCAGGAAAGTGTATGTGACAGTTCAGTGCAATGAGTGTGCACTCAGATTTTGAGCCACTGATTCAGGAATGGGGAGAAGTTTCTGAGCTGTTGGCAGCTTCATCCACTTTGAGGGCTGACTTGTGCGCATGTGTTTGTGTGTGCATTGATTACCTGGTTTCACAGAGGTCACTCCTTCTCCAACACTTTCCACAATCCCAGCTCCTTCATGGCCTAGGATAACTGGGAATTCCACATTAGGAAAGCAACCTTTCAAAACGTGTTCATCTGTGTGACAGATGCCGGTGGCCACAATCTGTTTGGAGGGGAAAGAGTAGATGATGAACTTTAGGAACAGCCCAGCCTTTGTTTAACTGAATTTGTGGAATGATTTTCCACAGGACTTCTCTGGACAGTTAAGGCCTATGGGCAGACCCCAGGCCTTCTTATATGGGTTATATTCTTGTGGCTATAATTTGGTTATATCCAAATTATAGCCACAAGAAGTGCAATTCCCACAAGGGAGAAAAAAAATTATTGAAATGTCTTTTTACCTTGATCCGGACTTCACCTGCCTTTGGAGGTGCAACCTCCACCTCCTCAATGGAGAGTGGGTGTCCTGCAGCCCAGGCAACAGCAGCTCTACATCTGATAACCTGGAAGCAACCGAGAGGATTATGCTGCATGGGAATGTTCACCTTTGGCAAACTGCTGGGGACAGTTGTCCTACAATCACCAAACCTACAGCTGCCCAACACGTGTCTCTGCACACTGCAATGCACTCATGGAGCTACACAACTGTCCTGTGCTGTTTCCTGGGGGACTTGCTGGGTGGGTGGGATGTGGTGGGAGAGCAGCAACATGTGAGTGCTCAGCTGTCCATGAAACCAAGCGCTGTTCAGTAAACACTGGCAGAGTGTGAAGAGTGAAATGCAAAGCCCAAGTGACCAGTCCATAGAGAGTAAGGGTTGTGTTTTCCCTGGAAACCGAAAAGAATCCACGTGCCTTGTGTCTGCAGGACAGGGCTCTGTGGGTGACAGCAGGGCAGCAGGGCTGAGGTGCTGTGGTACAAGAGAGGCTGTGGGCCCTTCCAACAGCACTGAGTGCTGGTATCTGCCTTGCCTTGGACTGGTCTGTGCTAAGGAGAAGCTGAGGATAGCTCTGGCCCCTCTCATGTTTGCCATGTAAACACCAAGTGAGTTCCAAACTGGCTTTTGGTAGGTGACATGGAGAAGATCCCTGAAGGGAAAAGACTCTGGTGTACTAGACAGATGTGACAGCAACACAAGCACTTCTGCAGCTTCAGCACAAAGAACAGTACTTTGAGTTTCAGTGGGCTGAAGGTAACTAAGAGGGCTTAGGAAACAGTCCATGTCTGGCTGGCAATTGGATAATTGCTTGCCTTACCAAAGCGATGCTTTGTGTGTGACATCACACAGATCCTGCACCGATCAACCCAAAACTGCTGACATCAGCAAAATGGAGCTTGAAGCTTGAAAAAAGTATCACCATGGACAAGGCTGAATGCAGGAGATGAATGGCTGCAAGATGGAAGAGCTATATTTCCTGCCAAAGCAGGAGCGCAGAGTGGGATTGAGCAGGAGGGTGTTTTCCAGAGCAGTACAATTCAGTATCTCATTCCTGAGCTGGTGGGCAGGACAGAGGAGAAATGCACTACCTAATGCAGGTACTGACAGGTGCAGTTGTAGGAAAGCAGAAGCTCATGTAATTCAAAGGGGTTTGGAAGAGCTGGGGGAGTAAGGTGGGAGGAGAGAGGGCATGCAATAGCAGTGCACAGGCTGAGCCATTTGCAGAGTATTCCCCCAAGAGCAGGGCAGCTCGGAAAGGAAGATGGAAAAGGCATTGTCCTTACTTTTCCTGAAGTGGCCATGTGGTCTTAGCAGAGGCGTTCCCGTTGCTGTATCGGGCTGGAGGGAAGCTGCTGCCTGTCTGGCCGAAGCTCTGTGTTGTAAAGTCCCCCAGCTGTGGAACTGGAGCACTCC
>NW_020887108.1:0-4758 GCF_003945725.1 Corapipo altera
GTGGGGATGGTGGCTGAGGGAGATGCCCTGGGCTCAGATTCCAGAGCAGGGACAAGTTGCACCGGGCTGCAAACCCATAAGCCACCAGAGCCCAGGGGAGCAGAGCCTGCTGCCAGAGCTGCTGACAGGGCTGGGCTGTGGGGCAGCTCTCACTGCCCAGTGCCCATCTCAGGGCTCACACTCCCACATCAGCCTTACCATGTCAAAGAAGCGTGGCAGGTTCTCCACCAAATACTCATCAGTGGGGCTGGCCTTTTTCTTCTTCAGGTTTTGATTTATCAATCTTTTCAGGATTTTAATGACCTTTGTCTTGAGGTCTTCTCTGCCAACCCACAGGAGCTCCATCATGTTTGGCACCAGGGGCTCCAGTTTTCCTGCCTGTATGAAGGACAGAGTTTCTTTTCTGTGATAAGATCCATGCCTGGAATGATCCTCAGGCAGCCACCAGGCCCCAACATGGCATCAGGGCAGTTGGTAGCAGTTCCTCTAACACCTGCCTCCCAGCCCACGCCAAGCCACCACCTTACCCACAGCCCCAGAGCCCTGGATGCCACCATGGCTGTTCCTGATGCCACCCTGCTCACCAGCTCAGGTGTCTCGCACAGCATGATGAGGCCTTCGAGCACTTGGGAGGCTGGGAGGGTTGGAAGCTCCTCATCGATTTCAAAGTTGTCATTCTGAAGGTATTCAAAATCTTCCTCCTTGTCCTCCCACTCAAACTTTACGCCAGTGCCACTGGGCAATGGCTGTAGAAGCAAGCACAGTAGTGAGAGCCTGGCAGAGTCTGCAGGGCTCATGGTAGGGAATCAAGTCCTTTTCTGGTAACTCACAGCCAAGTCAGAGGTGGAGCTGCTTTCTGGAGAAGAAGTGCTGAGACTGCAGGGCCACCAGTCGTCCCAGAGCATGACAGCGAATGGCCATAATATCTTGTCTCCAATCTTGGGCTCTGAGAAGATGCTCTGCCACATTTGCATGGCCACACTGCAAGGCAGAGCACTGTATCAGCAGGGCGGCCTGGAGCGGCCTGGGGCCCTGCCTGGGCAGGCAGCAGGGCACTGAGCTGGTGTTCCCCTCTAGGCTGGGAGCAGCACGGTGGCTCTGGGCTGGCTGGGCCAGCTTTGTCTGCTGCAGGCCCAGACAACCCAGCAGGGCTGGAAAGCTTGGTGGGATGGAGAAGCCCTCTCCTCAGGGCTGTCCTGCATCATTCTTTGGTTCTGGCAGCCAGACAGTCTCAGGCTCCATCTCCCCACAGCCAACAAACCCTCAGGCTTTTCAGGGCCAGTACCTGTCTCCTTGTGGAGCGATGCTCAACAGTGCGGCGACTACCTTCCTTGGGAAAAAGTCTGCGAGCAGCAGAAGCAGGGAGTGGAAGCACTCCTGCACACATTCGCTCGTCACGCCTGGCAGTCTTTCATGCAGGAAGCTCAAAATCTTTGGCACCTGAAGGGGATACAGGTGAGGAGAGTGCTGCCACAGTAGTGCAGCCTCAGCTGCCCTTTCCATGCCACTCTGCTGCCTTCAGATGCCTTCAGGTGCCTGAGACACCTGGGTTTGGCAGGGAGGGATGGAGAGAGGAACAAGGCCTTCGAGGGCTGAAGGGCAGGGCAATCCAGCCAAAGGTCACTTACATCCGTCAGGAAGAGGCACGGGTCATACATGGCCAGCCACAAAATCTCGTCTGCTATGATCCTGCGCCCTCTGTAAAGGTTCCACCCAAATGGTTCAACCCATTGACGAGTCTCTCCAGGTATCAATGCATAATTCTGTGCATCTTTCTGCTCCAGGGCTGCAAGGACGATGTGCGTCTTCTCCGAGCGCGTGAGGTATTTTTCGAAGGGCTGCAGCAGGAAGGAGGAGAGCAAAGATGTCACCCCCAAGGCCCCTGCTGGTGCTGCTCAGCTGGGCAGCGAGAGCAGCCCTGGTCACAGGTGCCCAGCAGTGCCGGCAGCAGTGCCCACAGTCACTGTGTGGGGGAGGAAGAGAGCAGAGGGTCCTTAGGCTGAGGCAGGAGGGTGGGCTCATGCTCACGGGGTGCTGGCCCTGCACAGGACCAGGGCTCACTGCTGGGCAGCAGAGCTGCAGCTGCTGCTGGGACACCAGCAGAGTGCCGCCCTCAGATAGTCCCTGCTTGGGGACAGCAGGAACCCTCTCCTCAGGGACACTGAGGCCCTGTCAGCCCCACTGATTCCGGGTGCATTTGCTCACAGGAGTGCCCTGCCGATGGCACGGACAAGAGTCTCAGCAACGGGGGAGCTCATTACCTTCATACGGCACTTTCTTCCAAAAGTCTTGCGGAAGCAGGTGATTTCACCTTCCACTTCACGCGTGTACAGTTTGTCCCTTAGCCTGGTCCTGCCTAAAGAGCAGGGCAGACGTGTAAGTCAGGGAGAGCAGCTTTGCCATCAGGC
Source organism: Corapipo altera (assembly GCF_003945725.1). NCBI lineage: Eukaryota > Metazoa > Chordata > Aves > Passeriformes > Pipridae > Corapipo > Corapipo altera. The sequence goes on from NW_020887108.1 coordinate 2,409, forward strand.
TTTCCAAAGCAGCCCGAGATCTGCTTGTGAGATGGCAGGCCAGAAGGAGATTGTGGAGGGAGGGGGTCAGGCAGGGTTGAAGATGGTGAAAGGAGCAGGGAAGGAGAGCAGCAGAGAACAGGTGCAAGACTTGAGAAGAGCACTCCACTTGTACAGCAAAAGAGAGCTGGGATGCTACGGGGAGCAGCCGGAAGGGCAAAGGTGGTCAAGCAGAGAAGCAGAGCTGGGAGGTGATGTCTGTGTGCAGAGGGACGAAGGCCACCACAATGCCCCTGAGCTTTTTGCTTACAGATGAATTCGCTGAGGTGCTGAACAGTCGCCCGACGTCCTGAGAATGGCTGAAGGAGGACAAATCCCAGCAGCTGTCCCAGGAATGGGATCTCAATGACAGTGGACTTCTTTTTTGTTTCAGGCAGTCCCGTGGGAGGGAGGGAGAAAGAAGAGCATCAGGGTTGAGGGCAGGCAGCTGGTGCCAGGGCGCCATACCCGAGAGTGTGCCCAGGGCTGGATCCCTGGGGAGCGCAGGCTTTGCAGGACCCTGTGGCCCTGTCTCCTGGAGCTGTCAGCCGGGCAGCAGCCCTGGCAGGGAGAGCGGCAGGGCAGGGGCACGGCCTGGCTGGAGGTTTCCTGGGCCTTACCTGCCGTTGGGAATAGCTGTCCAGCCATCTGCACAGCGTGTAAATCCTCTCCATGGCTTCTTCCCACACGGTGATGATATCGTATCTGGCAAAGTCCACCAGCACCTGAGCAAACAGAAGCTGCTGGTGAGCCCCCGGAGCAGACACCCGCTTCAGCAGCAGCAGCAGCTCAGCTCGGCTCCTGGGTGGCACTTGCACTGTCCCTCAAGGCTTCCTCTGAGCCCCAGCAAAGCCTGGAGCGGGGCTCCTGCCCCTGGGCTCCCTTGTGGGCCAGGCAGGAAGGCAGGTGCCCCTGTCTGTGCTCCAGAAGAGCCTGGTGACACAGGAGGGGGGCACTGTCCCCGCAGCGTGCTCTGCCGCCATGGCGCTTGTCTGGGGACCACCCACCCAGGAGTGGGCAACCTCTCCCCCACAGGGTGAGGAACAGCCCTGGGACTGCCACTCTTTGCACAGGCCAGACCTGCAAGATGTTCTGCAGCTCCTCGCCCAGTCTGGAGGGAGGAGTGTTCCGCACGATTGCCGTCAGCATGGGGTCCAGGGCTCGCAGGGTCTGCAAGGAGGACAGAGAGCGCTGGCAGTGATTCTTCACTCCCAGGAGATGCATCTGAGCTCCCAGTGCCAGGGAGGGAGAGCCGCCCATGCTGCCCAGGAGAGACCTAGGAGCAGGCAGTCTACTGTGAGCAGACAGCAGATGCCACAGGCCTTTGCATTCCAGCGGAGAGAGATCAGGGAGCAGAGAGAATAAAAACTGGAAGGAGAAAACAGGAGGTGCCTTTTTCTCCCTGAGGCCTGGTGCGCAAACCACACTCTTACGTTCCTCGGGTTCTGGCCTTCTAAATAAACTTTCTGCATTCTTTCCACTGCCTTGGCATTTCTGGGGATCCCTGCGTATCTTACATGACACGCAGGATGGCCAGAGAGCAGCCCAGAGGGACTGGTGGCTCCTGGAGCTCAGCCAGCACTTACCTGAATCCTGCGCTCGTCTCCATCCCCTACGTAGGTGATCCATTCAGGAAGGAAGAGGACAGCTCTGAAGCAGGCTTCTAGGAGCCTTCTCATTTTGCCCTCCAGCACCTCGTTCACCGTGCTGCAAAGAGGAAGGGCCCAACTGGACAATGGTGCCGGGGAAAGCGCCTCCAGGCCTTGTGCAGGGGGCAGCAGTCCTCTGGGGAAGGGGTCCCTGGCAGTGATGGGCGGGTACCTCAATCTTTCAATGGCAAAGAGAGCGAGCTTCCGCACTTCTGTGTGCTTCATCTCCTGCTCGCGGTGGTTCATCTGCTCCTTCAGACCCCTTTCGCGGTCGTCCTCGGCACGCTCGTTGATACAGGACTCGGCGTCCAGCAGCATCTGCAGAGCACAACGCAGCTGGGACCCGGCAGCTGCCAGTGCCACCAGAGCCTAGCCCTCACAGGGTGCCAGTGCCAAGGGGCCTTGCCCCCTTCCCCAGAGCACTGAGTGTCCCCTCACCTGAATCCTCTCAACCACCTCATATCTGCGGCAGAAGTGGACCAAGCGCTGGGATGAGCCACTGCCGGTGGTGCTTCTGCACAGGCGCACGACTTTCTGAAGAAAGGTGGTCTTGTGGACCAGATTCTGGCAGCCGGAGGACAGAGAGATAAATGGGGAGCGTGAGAGGGGGGAAACGTGGCCAGCGAGACTGGAGCCCTGAGGTGCAGTGGCCTGCGGGAGCAGCAGCTCTGCCCAGCCAGCAC
>NW_020887109.1:0-4752 GCF_003945725.1 Corapipo altera
GGGCGATGGGCACCAAGGTCAGGGAGTGAACCTGTTGGTTGCCTGCCAGGGACTGAACCCCCACGGGAGACTCCAGCATTCCAGCATTCCAGAGCGGAGGGAATCACTCTGGGATTTTTTTTACGCTCTGGGAGTGCCCACGGGTGCTGTTGTGGTGATTGTCCCAGTGAAAACCCTCTCCCAGAGCTCCCATCTCCCCCCCAGCCCCTCTGGAGAAGGCAGAGGAGACAGGCAGTGGGAAGACCCCCCCACTGTGGGAGCCTTATATAAAAGAGGTGGGATGGGGAATGGAGGGAGACTCGAGGGGGTTTTTTTGTCTTTTATCTCCCCAGAGCTAAAAAAAGCCACAATTAAGTGATTCTTTTAGCTCCTAAAACCCCCAACAATCCCTTTTACTGTCAGTGCAGAAGCAGCTTCATTATATCTGCCTGGCTGGATAAGGATGCTCCTCTCCTCATCCCCGCCTCTCCCCTCTCCCTGTCCTCATCCTCCCTCCCTCCCTTCCTCAACACCCCTCTCCAATATTTCCCTCCCCAGCTTCCAGGGCTCAATTCTCAGAGCTGGAGGGAATCAAGGTGCCAGCAGTTTTTGAGGAATCTCGGTGAGGATTGGGGTCACCCCTCTGGATCCAGCAGTGATGGACACCGAGTGGAGCTGCTGAATCTGGATGGAGAGGGGGAGAGGTCAGGAGAGGAGCAGAGGGACCAGGGGCACAGAGGAGACTGGCAGAAAGAGGGTGGAAGGGCACAGGAGGAGCAGCTCTGGACCTCCCACAGGCCACTTCAAAGAAGATAGGAGCGAAAAAAAAACATGGAAAAAATGCGTGGGCAAAGGCCCCTGGCCCGGGATGGAGCAGCTGTTCCCACACAACACTCCAAGCCACAGGAGCTCGTTAATATTTGCACTCAGTTCCTAAGCCAGGCAGGAAGGGTGACCCTGCCAAGGGACCCTCGGGGAGGGGGCACGGGGTCTGTCCCAGTGGATCCTCCACCAGCTCCTGCTCCCTCTCTGAGGAGCACATTGGGCTCGACCTGAGGAGACAACAGTCCCTTCAGGGCTGTTCCTGCCTGACCCTCGCACATCCCACCCTCCCCAGCACGGCGGGGGCTGGGGGGCTTCTAACAGTGGGAAAACATTATTTGCAACAAGGAGAGAGGGAGCAAAGGGGAGGGGGGTTGTCCCTGAACACCCCACTGAGACACACACAGGGCACACAGCTCCCCAGCCCAGCTCAGCCCGAGCTCTGCAGCCTTTCTGCCCCCCAAAAATCCCCCAGGACACCCAGACACGGAGCTGTACTCACCACCAGGCTGGATAAACCCTCGCTGTCCTAATGCCACCAGCAGTGTCTGTCCCTGAGTTCAGCCTCTCCTCACCAGGAGAAGCCTCCTGGGCGGCTCCAGGGGGGGCTGGGTCCGGCAGTAGCCCCCTGACCCCCCCAGCTCACGCTCCATCCTGTGCCATGGGCAGGGATGACACTCTGGAGCACGGCCGGGCATCGCCCCGGAGCGGGTGGATGGAGAGCCTGGAAGGTCCCGGCAGCTTCACCGCCCAGCCAAGCCACCACCTTCCCCACTCCTGCCCGTTTGCATCTCCTCTGCTGTGCCACATGATGGGGATAAAGGAGAGGGACCCCTGCAATCCCTGGGAAACAGCTGGCACGGCGCTGGCCAGGCCAGCCGTGGGCACGGCGGCGCAACCGGTTATTTACCAAGTACACAAAGCCCTGCTCCGGCCCCTGGTTGGACACTGATCTGGATTAATCCCTCATAATCCCCCTCTCATCGCTTAATCCAGCATCCCACCACCACAGGTCCCATCTGGTGGAGTGCTGAGCCCCCGGGATGGGTGTTGGGGCTCAGCATCCCGGTGGGAATGAGGAGACCCCAGCAGCCTCTGGGAGCAGGGGAGGGCGTTTTGGAATCTTTGCTGTGTGGACACTCCCAGCCCCGGGGACCAGGGTGAGCCCTGCACCTTCCTGCAAACCAACTGGTGCCAGCACAGCCCAAACTGCTCCGTGCCTTCATTCATTCCTTCCCTTCACTCATTCATTCATTCCCGACGAACTCCACTCGTCCTTAATTATTGACGCTCCCAGAGGTGACTCAGCCAAGAGCTGGTGCTGTTTTGTAAGAGGAGCAGAGCCCAGGTAACAGGACACTTCCCCAGCACACCCCTCCCTGCCTCTGGTCTGGCTGCAAATTCCTCCTGGGAAGCATCCCTGAGCAGGACTCAGCATCCCTGAGCAGGACTCAGCATCCCCAACCAGCATCCCCCAGCATTCCCAACCGGAATTCAGCATCCCTGGGACCAAGGTGTGCCCTCAGCAGCCTCCCAAGCCTGGGTGTCGGCCCTCCAGCTTCAAACCAGTCACAGATGGGGCATCCCAGTGTTGCACGTGCCTGGCAGTGGTGCCACCCTGCTCCCACACATCCCAGCTCAGGCACTTGATCCCGGCTCGATCCTGGTGAAACCAAACTTCTCTGTATCCTCACACAGCGTTCCCCCCCAGCTCCACCAGCCAGGAATGCTGAACTCCTCGTGCAGGAGGGAATTCCACCAGCCCAGCCCCTGTCCCTGGGAAGGGAAGAGCTGGGAGATGCCCAGCCGGGAAGAAAAGGAGGAAAGACTGGAGGCGACTGGGGCTGCAAAGGTGGAAGGAATGAGAGGCCCAGGGTGTGATCTGAAGGGATATTCCAGGAGTCTCCCCCATCCAGGGGGGTTCAGTCCCCTCCCCTCTCCCTCCCCAGCCCGTGTCTCGCCACCAAATTAAAAGCGTTGCCGCTCCCGGCAGCAATAATTCACCCCCGTCTAACGCTCAACATTTTGTCAGGATTATCCCGATTAACCCAGAATTAATCCTGATCTCAATGTTAACAGGATTAGCGTTAAAATCGGATTAGTTCTTTAAACCGGACCCCTTGACTAAAGCACGGGGGCCTCCCCTCCCTCCCCCTCCAGATGTGCGCGGCCCGCCCCCGGCAGCCAGATGTGAGCGGGAGCCCCGGCGGGAGCTTCGCTGCCCTGGGATGTTTTGTCCCTGCAGCCAGAACCGCCGCGATCCCGACATCCAGCACCTGCCCGACCCTCCCGGGGGGGGTGACGGCACTCGGATGTCGCGTTTCCAAGCTGAACCCTCCCCCTTTGCCCCCGGACGCGGCTCCGCGGGGACGCGGGTGGCCGCTTGGCCCCTCTCTCTGCGTTTTCTCCCCTTCCCGCTGGCACCGACAGCCTTCGCCCGCCTGATGAATATTTAAAAGGCTGGATCCTCTGCAGCCTCATGAATATTGACGCTGCTGGTTGCCCAGCGCGATCCTTCACCCGGCAGCACCTGCCTGGCAGAGGGGACCGGGGTCGGACCAGGATACCTGCCCGGGAGAAGGAAGGATCCAAGGGCTGTCCCCGCGGGTCCAGCCATGATGAGGACTCTGCGTTCAGTCCGCAAAACGCTCGTTTTCTCCCCAAAAACACAGGGGTGGAGCAGCCTCACTGCTCGCAGTGGGGCAGCAGAAGGTCCCGGTGCCCGGGACAGGGAACCACGGGAACAGCTGCTCCATCCCTGGCAGGAGGCTGGAGCTGGGAACAGCCCCGGTGAGGGGACACTGTGCCCACTCATCCCACTCATCTCCTAGCACCGGGTGCCACCTTGACTCCCACGGGGAGGACAAGCATTAATCATTAACCTCCCAGTAAAGGCAACCGGGTTTTCATTCCCGGGGTTGTTTTCCCTGTGTCTCAAACGGGAATGTCCAGCCTGGAAGCCGCGGGGAGAGGAGCATCCTGCTGTCAGACCCTGGACAAGTGGGGGACCAAATCCAGCAGCTTCCCTGAGGCCGAGGTGGTCTCAGGGTACGGGTTAGGGAGGGGAACGTGGCAGGAGATACTTTTTGGGGTGAGGGGGCCAGTCCTGCCTCCATCCCTGGCACCCCGACCCCCACCCAGCCCCTTCCTGGCCGTGCTCAGTCCCTGCTCTGGCGCCGCTGCCTTGTGTGACAGCAGCTTCCAAAAATAAGCAAATTACTGCATCCTTCAGGGACACTGGAGGATGGGAAGCAAAGCCAAGTGTGAGGAGGCAGCAGAGAGGGGATGGAGGGGGGAGAAGGGACAAGCCCTTGCAGGGGATCAAGGGCTGCAGCACCATGGAGGGGACCTGCTCCAGGCTGGAATGCAACAGGGACACGGGGCAGCAGCGTCAGGGACAGGGACTTCAGGGTGGCAGGTGACAAGGCTCAGCCCCCTGGAATCTGAGGCAGGATTTGCTGGAGCAGCTGTGGACAGGGAGGGCAGGAGCTGGGAAATGTGAAACATGTGCCAGAGCCTCTCGGGGGAAAAAGGCTCGGAAGGGCTGGTTGGAAGTGCAAAAAAACCCCAAAGCTGACGACTTCAGCAGGATCAGCTGCAGGGAAACAGCCTCAAATCCAGGATTCCAGCCCAGCCACTGCTGCAGGTTGTGCTGCTGCATCTCCCCTGGGTGACCCGGCGGGTCCCACCGCGCCTCAGCCCCCCCATTCCCACGCCAGGGATGCTCCTGTCATTCCCACCTGCCTGATCTGGCAGGTGGCAGCACTGCCCACGGCACGGGGGTTGGAACGAGATGGTCTTTAAGCTTCCTTCCGACCCAAACCACGCTGTGATTCCATGACAATAAATACCCACAACACCCAGGATCGACGGAAAACCGAGCGCCGGGGGAGCAGCTCCCACGGCAGGTCACAAAACCAGCCAGAGCCCCAAAAGCAGAGCAAGGAGGGG
>NW_020887110.1:0-4748 GCF_003945725.1 Corapipo altera
ACCAGGAATTGGATCCATTTTTATGTTACTTTACTTCTGTGATTTGCACTGCTTTTCTAAAAAGCTCACTTTTTAATATTTTTTATTTTTGACAACTCCTGCCCCTACAGTTTTCAGAATAAAATGGCATTTTCATTAACTGTCAGCAAAGGCAAATGTCTGTGAGTTGTTTGTTGGTTGGGGTTTTGTTGTCATGTTATTCTGTATTTTCTGCACTTGAATGCAGATTATGGAAGTGAGCCTGGTCATCATAAAGCACTTGAGTGAAGGGACAGGGCTGGAAGGTTTGAGTCACTTTGCACAGCTGAGGAAGCTTTGAAGTTCCTCTGCTTGCAATGAACTCTGTGTTCCTCCAGCAAAATTCTGTCACCCTGTTACATTTGCATCACCTTTGCATATTAGGATAAAAAGAGAAAAACTGAAGTGGGGGAAAATGAAGGTTCTTTTAAGATCTTGCTGAGGCTGAAATGTAGAGGGAATCAAATCACTGCTTTGTTCCCATCTTTAGCTGGGGCCAAAACCAGAGATGATCTTTCTTAAACATGACAGCCATAAAAGTGCTTTTGCTTTATTGCTGGTTAAAAATTACTCTGTGGGATTTTTCTCTGTAGTTTTGAAAAAAAAATCTGAAATTGAGTTTTAAAGATTTGAAATTTTATATCTGAATTCTGGAAACCCTTTGCATAATTAAAATATTTTTCCTTCCTCTAGCTTGTTTCCAACCAAACATTAGCTTGGCTACCATGTAAAAGAGGATATCCTTTTGCTGTAAGATGGGGAAAATACAAATACCTGCAAAATTCTGAGACAATGAGACACAAAGGCCACTGAGAATGAAGAGAGAAAAGGAGGAAGGTAAGATACAGCAATTTATTCTTTTCTATAGTAATGATACTTGCCAAACATACCTTAATGTCTGAGATTTCTGATGTTGTTTGTTGGCTTTTTTACTGTCATCAGATGAGTGAATATGACCTTTATGGAAAGTAAGCCAAGAGCACAATTTTTTTTCAAACTAAAAATAACCTCTTAATTTTCAGCTTGTGTTAAAGAAACCTTTTTCCAGAGTTCTCTGCTTTCTTGCCATATAATTGAAGTGAAGGAATGAAAAAGTATCCAAATACATCAATAATGCCAAAGTCAAGGAAATCAAGATTTGGCCTTCTACCTTCATTTTAGAGAAAAACTGTCACAACTGTCTCCCAAATAACTTTGACAGAGGAAAAAAGGAAACTGGACTTGAGTTCAGTTTGTGTTCCTTTCAGGAGATCTCTTTACTGACACCGTCCCTGCTCTTCTGCACTCACAGAGAGCACTGGGACTTTGTTTTTCAGGGTGATTTGCTCCCTTCCAGCCCAGTCTGCAGCCACTTGGCATTTCTGTCTAATCAGAAGTTCTGCTCAGCTTTACTGAACGAGTGAGAAGCAGAACTGGCACACAAACTCTCAGTGGTCTGTAGTGTATTAATCAGTAAAATTCTCCCAGTTTTAAGCAGACAGTTGTGCTGTTTATCATAGCAAATAAAGTAAGGAAGAATTAGTCAAAATGGGGCAATGCTTGTAATTCTTCTGCATAGATCTAAAATATTTCTTTGTGTGAACTGCCTTTCATCACTTCATATTTGTGTCTCTGTTATTTGCCTTTTCTGTGACTGTTTCAGAAGGAGGGCTTTTCTGTTCTTGTCTTCACAGCTTATAACTTTTATTCCTAGGATCAACTCTCCTTCTCACCACATTTTTAAGAAACCCGATTTTGATGATGTGGTAAGGATTAGTGAGCACAGTATGAATGAAGTCTTGCCAGAGATTTCATTACTAGTTCCTTACATTTACATCCTACATTTATAGCACTGTGTTGGCTTTTAAATTTATTCCTAAAGTTGTCTAGACTTTAGAGAAAAAAAAAAATAAAAACCAGGAAGAAATGAGGAAAAAAAACCAACAAAAAGAAAGAACAAAGAAAAAAGAGGGAAAAAAAGAAAAAAAGAAAGGAAAAAAGAAAAAATAGGAATAAATAAAGAAGAAAGAAAAAAGAAAGAAAAGAAAGAAATAAGAAGGAGAAAATAAAAGAAGACAGAAAAACTAAACCCCAAAAAGGTCGATCCTGCTCCGCCGCAAGGACTTCCACTCCCACAATGCACCGCGCGGGGCGGGGGCGGGCGGGGGCCGTGACCGCACGCTGATTGGCTGCGGCGCGGGTCAGTGCGGGCGGTGCGCGCGCAGAGCGGCGCCATGTTGTCTGCCGGGAATCCGTGATGGCGGCGGGGTCTGTTTGTCGTTGTGAGTCTGGCGGGGGGGGCGGCGAGAGCGGGGTCTGGGGATCCCCTCGGGGGCTGCGGGGAGCGCGGCTGTGGGTTGGAGGGCTCGGGAGGGTTTGGCGGAGGAGTTCGGGGGTCCCGGGTGTTATAGTCAAAGAGACCACAAATAATTTTTAAAGTATAAAATTCCATAATTTATTGAAGGCAAATGAGCAAAACAGCGCTGGGCGGCCGGAGAGACTCTTGCTCTGCCAACGGTCAAAAAGTTCAAAAAGCCACAAGCTCGTCCTTTTATACACACTGCAATCGCCTTGCCTTAGTCTCTCTCTCCGTCTTATCATTGGTTCTTGCTGCGTGAAACTCATCCTGTTGCCAGGGGCCAGCCCACAGTCCGATTAGCCAATAGTCCTCAGTACTCGCCGTGTCCTAACTCCTGGTTGAAGGCGTCTGGTCCTTCCTCTGGTCTCCACACCGACCTCCTTAGTTCTTAGCATATAGTTTCATGCTTTCTTTTCCTTATAGGTGCACTTAAAGCATACGCTTAGCATAACAGGATATAACTTGCTATGGTAACTTAACCTTGTGGCTTCCGTTAAAGCATATGCTTAACATAACAGGATATTACTTGCTATGGTAACACAACCTTGCGGTTTGACAGTTTGCAACTTGACATTTTACAACCTGAACAAAGTGTTAACCACAATATTGCAACCTTTATTATCATAACTTAATTTGATCAGCACATTATCTATTTTGCCTTCATCAGCCATTACACGGGGACGTTTTTAGGGGTCCCTGAGGCGGTTCAGTGTCCTGAGGAGACTCAAGGGGAAAGTTAAAGGTCCCTGAAGGGGTTTGGGGGTCTCTGAGGGCGGTTTGGTTTCTGAGGAGATTTGGGGGGTCCCAGGTGGGCTTTGAGGGTCTCTGAGGAGGTTTGGGGTTCCTGGAGGGTCTTTGCAGGGACCTTTTAGGCAGTTTTGGGAGTCTCTGGGGGGTTTAAGGGGTCTCAGACAGTTTTGAGGGTCCATGAGGGGGATTGGGGGGGTCCCTGAATGGGCTTAGGGAGTCTCAGTGGGTTTTGCAGGTCACTGAGAGGGTTTAGGGGATGCTGGGGAGGGATGAGGTCTCTGAGGGGATTTGAGAGGACCTTGAGGAGGTTTCTAGGGGTGGATTTCAAGGGTTTTGAGGGGATTTTATGGAGTCCCCTAAAGCCCAGCAGTGGGGTTGAGGGGGTCCCCCAGCCCCCAGGGGAGGGGTCCTAGGGATGCCCCCCAAAATCCGGGAGGGGAGATGTACCACATCCGGGTAAGGGGATCCCAGTGCCCCCAGTATGTCCCAGTGTCTTCCCAGTAATCCCCTCAGTGACCAGCCAGTGTGTCCCAGTGACCTCCCATTGCCCCCCCAGTATGGCCCAGTGATCCTCCAGTGAGTACCCAGTAACCCCCAGTATGGCCCAGTAACCTCCCAGTGTCCCCCGATGTGTCCTGGTAATCCCCCACTAACTCCCCAGTTCTCTGCCAGTGCCCCACAATGTGCCCCAGTTCCCCCCCAGTCCCTCCCAGTGCCCCCTGGTTCCCCCCCGTGTGTCCCAGTATCCCCCAGTAATGACCCAGTGCCCTGCAAAGCCCCCCAACTGTCCCCAGTGTGTCCCCAGATGCCCTTGGCCTTTCTGTGAGCATGGGGGGAAGGAGGTGTGTTTTTGTGGTCAGAAGGTCCAGGGGGGGGCTCCTGGGGTGAGATGGAGGGTTGGGGACATCAGGGATGGGGTTTGGGGACAGTGGGGACAGTGGGGAGGGTTTTGTGGACAGTGGAATTGGGGGTGCCAAGGGGGGGAATTGGAGCTATGGAGAGGCCCTGGGGACATTTGAGACACCAGGGAGGTCTCGGGGTGTCAAGGGGGGGAACTGGGGACACCAAGAGGGTGTTGGGGACACCAGGGGGGTCTCAGGACTCACCTGCTCGTGGTGCAGCCCCTTCTCTCCCCCCCCCAGGCCCCTTTAACTCCCCCCAAATGTCCCCTAACCTCCATTTTCCCTTTAATCCCCTCCCCCCCATAGATCCCTTTGATGCCCCAATGCCCCCAAAACCTGTTTTAACTCCCCCAAATACACACAAAGACCCCCAAAACCCCCAAATCACCTTCCAACCCCCCCAAAGAGGGATCACCTGGCACCCTGGGACAGGAACACAGTGGGCTGTTCTGGGGGCACTGGGCTGTACTGGGAGGGCACTGGGGGGGGCTCAGGTGTCCCAGGACAACGTGGCCCAGCTCCAGGAGAGATCCGGGGAGCAGTGAGGAGGTACTGGACTGTACTGGTCTGTCCTGGTCTGTCCTGGTCTGTCCTGGTTTGTACCCCCAATCCCCAAAGCCCCTCTCCAGCTCCCCCAGGACCCTCCCACACCCCAAAGCCCCCCAGGCCCTCCCAGGCCCCTGACTTGGTCCTTGCCCCTTGAGCATCTGCAGCTCCTGCAGAACCAGGCATTTCTTTGC
>NW_020887111.1:0-4746 GCF_003945725.1 Corapipo altera
TGTCAGGGGTGACAGCGGGTCTGTTAGCACCTTGGAACATACCGACGAGGCAATAGATGTTGACCAGGTCAAAGTATACCCCTGAGATGGCCTGAAAAGAGAGGACTGAAAATGGAGGCCCTGATCCTGACAACACACTGATGCATCCTGAGGAAGCTGTCCCGTGGGAACAGAGAACACTGTCTCATGAAAACAGGAGCACTGTCTCATGAGAACAAGGACCTGTTTTGAATGAGAGTAGTTGGGAAAAACATCAACACAAGAGAAAAATAAGAGCAGGTGCTCAGGACTGTTGTGGGAAAGAACTGGGCTGTTTCGAGAAAGAGCAAAGTTGTTGTGAGAAAGTAGAGTTTAGAAAATGCACCTATTAGCTGTAAGAATTCTGGTGTGAAAGTTTGAACTGTCCTATCCGTGTGTATTACATGTGTGCAAAAACTGTACTTAAGGGGCTGCACAGCAGCCCTGTTGTCCCTGCTTTTTTCTTGGAATAAACTTTGCTGGAACCTTTTTTCGTGTCGCTTTGGCCGTTCCGACATTATCAGCGACATCTGGCGACGCCGACGTGATTGCAACGTTGAAGACGGATTTATCTCCAATTGCAGAGCTGCCGTGACTTCTCTCCTAGAGGGAGAAAGAGCAGAGGATTTTCTCTCCTAGAGAGAGATTGGACCTGTGGGGCGAGGCACAGGGGGAACGGAGCCCGGTGTAGCTTGAGAGCGGGGAAGTTCCCGCCAACGGTCCAGACCTGAACTTTTCGAACCCTCATTAGGTAAGCTAACGGGGGTGCCACCGGGGACTATATTTTGACAATGGGACAGCATATAACGAAGAAGGAAAGTGTAGTTCTATCTACATGGAAATGCCTCCTAAGCCGAAAGAATGTCAAGGTTGCTGAATTTAATTTACGACGTGTGCTGTTATAGTACTGAAAATAAGGCTTTGAAGCTACTACGTTAAGTTGCATTTTGTGTGTTTGCCTGACACTTGCTCTGTGAGACTTTGAAAGATTTAGAAGCGTACGGGAGGCAACAATCTATGCAATAATTCATATAAGAACTAAAACTCTGAAATGCAGTTGCCCAGAAAGATAAGCAGGTTGCCGATGTAACAAATTGCCCTTGAACTACACCTCCAAGCCAAAAAAATGCAGAAAAATTTAATAATTCACTCCCGGAGACAGAAAAGAAGTAAGGACCCCCCTCTCCATTGCCACCGTTGGAGAAAAAACAGTTTTCCCACCAGATAACTCCACCGAGAAAACAACTAAGAAACAAATTCAAGTCAAGATATATAAGCGAATGGAGAAGGACAGAGATAAATTAGAACAGTGGGGGCTGGGCAGAAAACAAGGCAGCAAGGCCCATCCCTGTATAAGCCTTTGAACTTCTTCGCAGCCTGAGTTACCTATTGTTTTGTTCATGTACTAATTAGCTGTTTCAGTCTCACAATGTGTGTAAGATAAAACACAGAAAAATATGCAACAAATCAAGTTTGGTGTCATGGAAGCCTGAAGAAGACGATCTCTGCCGCAGGGGGAAGAAAACAGGGGCAAAAGCTGCCTTCCGATGTTTCTGTTAATTCTTGTGTTAACTCTAGTGTCTGTTGAATGTTTCTGTGAGCTCACAATATTATTGTTACTCTGTGTGTGTATGTGAAGAAACAAAGCTCTTTGCCAGGAGAAAAAGGAAAAAGAAAAGTAAAAAGCCCTCCCTTGAAAAGATTCAGCCTTGCCAGGGAGAAAAAAAAAAACAAAAACAAAAACAACAACAAAAAAAACACACCCACAAAAAACCCCCCAAAAACAACAAAAAACAAACAAACAAACAAAAAACAGTGTGTATTTCTCATGATAGAGATGGTCTGTTGCTTGGTAACTAAGCAGGAGTGAAACTCTCCTGCTTTGTAAAAATTGCAACTTTGTAACCTTCTGATTGGACAGAGAAATTGTCTTATGATTTCATAACATAGTCTTACTAACTGTTTTCTGAAGTTGTTTCATTAAAATAACCAAAATTTTTTTAAAAATACATACATAAATATAACGGAGAAATAGAGTTTTTAAAGTAACTGCTGACAACTGCCTGTGATAAGAAAATTCCAGAGCGTGTGGGGGGAGCGATTCTCCGGCGGAGCTGCTGGGCACAGCTGCTCTACCTTCCCTCTCTCCCCCTGCTCAAACAGCTCTGTAAACATTCTTTTGTTGTTTCTGTATTTTACAGATAGGGTTTTTGAGATTGTTGAGGAAACTTTAAGGTAGACTTATTTGGTGGAATACCTAACTCAAAAATATCTTATTTGACAGGGGTAGTTTTTGCCAGAGAAAAAAGAGAAAAATAAATAAACTGTTTCTAGCTGGAAGTTTCCACCTTTGTGGAAAGAGAGATAAAATCTAAAGATATAATATAGGAAACTGCCTAACAACAGACAGCGTTTCAAGTTTAAACTGCATCTGTCCTAGTCTCTGTGCTAAGCAGCAGAGGTGTGTCCCTGTTATCAGGTGACAAGCTTAAACCAGAACTGTTGCTGCTTTGCAGGTGTGCATTCTGGATCCCCTGGTATACTCTTATGAGCAAAACCCTAGTTTAAAGCAGCCTGACTGAGTTTTACAGTGGCTTTATGTAAATTGCTAAAGTTGAAAGCTACTTTAAGAGTGTTAGCTTCTTAATTACATCGATGTAAGTTAAACTGTTACACCTGTTTTGTTTAAATAAGATGTTTAAAGTTTTCACGCATATCCCAGAAAAATACATAAATATCAGCAAAAATTCAGAATTGGTTGCTTATAAATCCTAGCTGATCATATCGTTTCAGAGGCTGGGTGAGACTGCTTAAGTTTTAAAAGGACATGACTGTTCTTCAGTTTCATTTTTTACATTTAGAGAGGCAGGAATCTGCCCTATGAATTTGTGAATCCTGTTAAAATCCCAAGCCATGTGTGGCTTGATAAAAGAAAATATACAAAACTATGTTTAATCCAATTATGCAGCTAAAACCCTTATCAAAATCAGTAATCCCATCCTCTGAAAGATTTCTATATGCTGGAATTTTCAACAGCCAATTGTTTCTTCATAATGAAAGCTGCTATTTGCTTTTATTGAAGTTACAGTGACCTTCCTGAAATTCAGTGTGTTTTACTTTACAATAGGAGAGAATTTTTCTGCAGTACAACATGATAAAATGCTGCTTAAAATGATAGAAGCAAAGTAAAAGGAAATACAGAAGTTAGAGATCTAAAAAGATGAGCTAAAACTAAATGTGATTGTTCTAACCAATGTTATTTGAGAAGCAGGATTGAAGAATGCTCCTGGAAAAATTCAAAGAACCAAGCCATGGAACCTATCTCCAACAGAGAGAATTACACTGCAAAGAATCATCACTAGGCCTTCAGCTTCAAAGATAAACTGCAAAATTACCCACAATACCCACTTAAAACTGTGAACTATTAATAACAAATTTGTGAGTTTTTTATTAAAGGTGAAGAACAACTAAAAGAAGCAGATGAACAAGAGCCGAGAGTTAATTACGTCCCAGACATCAGAGACAACTTGGACTGACTTCTCACAGAAGACACTGAATTTCAAGCTGTATCAGCAGACTGTAATAGTGATTTATCTATTCATTTTTCTAGGTACCAACTATAGACAGAAATAATGTGTTGCTGCCAATCACACATTACTCATGTAACTCAGACATTGGTTTAACTTCTCCACAATTTAAGAAGTTTTAAGACAAAAACAAAAACAAAAACAAACAAACAAAAAAACCTGTAAAGACAAGTAATGTTGTAATTTGCTGACTTTCCAAAGCTAAAACAATTCTTGCAGGTTGAGGTGCATGTCATGCTGCAAACATCCAGCATAAATCTCTAAAAGTTACATTATGCTCAGTGTGAGGGGGCATGAACCTCTTTAACAGAATTATTTGCAATGTACTGCATGAATTCTAATAACTGTTTTGTTCTCCTTTAGTGTATTGTGCTGCGTAGAAAAATCAAATTACTGCAAGATACAGATATGCAGAGATTCCTAACTCACTCATAAGACAAATTGTTGTCAAGAAAACATTTTATACATCAAATGCACATCTTAAAATATAAAAAGGGGGGAAAGAGATTATGCAGGTGCATAAACAGATGCTAAATCAGAATAGATCTCATTTAAATTTGTTAGGTCTTGTATTGCTTGTATGTATTCCTTTTCAAACCAGGTACAGTTGTTGGACGTGACTGCCAAAGATGACAAACTGAGAAGTACACAGCCAATGTAAACTCTTCAAATGTAAACTCTGTAATTAAAATGCAAAAGTATAATAGAAATTCCAGCTGTGTGTGAGTGAAGAGTGACTGAGGTGGCCACCAATGAATGACTGAAGAGAGATTGTGTGAGAAAGAGAGACTGTGTAGATATATATGTGTTACAATATAGGTGTGTGCAAACTTAACAATGCTTTTGTATTGGAGCGTTGAGACCTTTAGGGGAATGTATTACACGGATCTCTTGGACTGTAGTGAAGCCTTGTTTTGATTAGTGGATGAGCTCTCTGGATTCTTTCTTAGTGAGATGTTGTTGATGTGTTTCTTTTTAGCTTTGGATCAGGGGTTGCCAATACCGGTGCCTTGCTTGATCAGCCTGTTGCAAAGGGCCCTGCAACAGACTGTCAAAGCCATCCTTGCGGCATAAAATAAAAAAAGAGGGGGAATTGTCAGGGGTGACAGCGGGTCTGTTAGCACCTTGGAACATACCGACG
>NW_020887112.1:0-4746 GCF_003945725.1 Corapipo altera
GGGATGCCCATGCACAGGAAGGGCCAAAAGGAGCATCTGGGCAACTCCTGGCCTGTCCCATTGACCTCAGGACCGGGGAAGTCCTTGCAGCAGATCCTCCTCAGTGCCATCCCATGGCAGGGGCAGGACAAGCAGGGGATCAGGCCCAGCCAGCGTGGGGTTGGGAAAGGCAGGTCCTGCCTGAGCAACCTCATCTCCTTCTCTGACAACGGACCCGCTCAGTAGCTGAGGGAAAGGCTGGGGATGTGTCTCTCTAGAATTCTGGAAAGCCTTTGGCACCATCTCCCCCAGCATCTCCTGCACAAACTGGCTGCTCATGGCTTGCCCAGGGAACTGTTTGCTGGGTGACAAAGTGGCTGATGGCCCAGGGAGTGGTGGGGAATGGAAGGAAGTCCAGGTGAGGCCGGTCACTGGTGGGGCTCCCAAGGGCTCAGGGTTGGGGCTGCTCCTGTTTAACCTCGTTACTGATGATCTGGGCAAGGGGATCAAGTGCCCCCTCAGTAAAGTCATGGACAACACCACGTTGGGTGTGATTGTGGATGTGCTGGAGGGCAGGAAGGCTCTGCAGAGGGACCTGGACAGGCTGGATCAAGAAGGCCAAGTGTCAGGGCCTGCATTTGGTTCACAACAACCCCCTGGAACGCTCCAGGCCGGGGGCAGAGGGGCTGGAGAGCTGCTGAGCAGGAAGGGACTTGGAGGTGCTGCTTGACAGCGGTTGGATATGAGCCAGAGTGTGCCCGGGGGGCAAGAAAGCCAAGGGCATCCTGGCCTTTGTGGAGAAGAGTGTGGCCAGCAGGAGCAGAGAACTGATTGCCCCTCTGTGCTGGGCACTGCTGAGGCCCCACCTCAAGTGCTGTGTCCAGTTCTGGCCCCTCAGTGCAAAAAGGCCCTTGAGGGGCTGGAGCGTGTCCAGAGAAGGGAACGGAGCTGGGGAAGGCTCTGGAAAACATGTCTGCTGAGGGACGGCTGGGGGAACTGGGCTTGTTGAGTCTGGAGAAGGGGAGGCTCAGGGGGGACCTCATTGCTCTCTACAATGACCTGAAAGAAGGTTTTAATGGGGTGAGGGTCAGTCTCTTCTGTAAAGCCTTTAGGGACATGAAGAGAGGAAGCAGCCTTAAGGTGCATCAGGCGAGGCTCCGATTAGATGTTTAAAAAAAACCTTTTTGCACTGAGAGAGTGTTCAGGCGTTGGAACAAGTAGCCCAGGCAGGTGGTGGAGTCTCTGGAAGTGTTCAGGTGTGTGGTGGGTTGCCCTTGGTTGGACACCAGGTGCCCTCCCATCCACTCTATCACTCCCCTTCCCAGCAGGACAGGGGAGAGAGTAAGGTGATAAAAAAAAGCAACTGGTGGGTTGAGATAAGACAGTTTATTTAAAGCAAAAGACAGCAGGGTTTGTTCTCTGCTCCCCATGAGCAGCCATGGTCGACCACTCCCGAGGAGCAGGGCTTGGGTACCTCTGAGGATTCCTCAGCAGGCAGCCATTAGACAATGAATGCCCCCTCCTGCTCCGTGCCTCAGCTTTTAGAGCTGAGCTGACCTCCCATGGTCTGCAATGTCCCTTGGGTCGGTTGGGCTCAGCTGGCCTACTTGGGTCCCCTGCCAGGCTCTTGCCCTCAGCTAAGGAAGGAATGTCCCAGTGTTGGTGCTGTGCTCAGCAGTGGCCAAAACACTGGGGTGTTCTCAACCCCCTTCCAGCTGCCAATGCCAAGCCCAGCCCTGGGAGGGCTGCTGTGGGGAACTGAACTGCAGCTCAGCCAGACCCAACCCAAATATCGATGGCACATATTCTCTAGAATCCATCCTTAGGTGTTGTATGATAGATCTGTAAGATATTACAAATAATAAGCAATAATAAGGCAAGTGTCCTCCTTAGGGACACCCCCCTCAAACTCCTGCCTGGGTTTGTTCCCTGGGGGTCTCTGCAGCAGCAAGCACAACCCCACACTGACTGCTCTGGGCTGTGCAGGCATTTGTGGTTCTGCCTGTCTGACACACACCCCAACCTTGGGATGGATCTGGATGTCACCGGATGTGATGTCACTGGATGTGATGTCACAGGGGAGATTGTGATGTCATAGGATGGATGTGACGTCATAGAGGAGCCTTGATGTCCCCAAAAGGATGTGATATCACAAGAGAGATGTGATGTCACAACAAGGATGTGATGTCACAGGCGAGCACGGGATGTCATAGGGATGGTATGATATCACAGGAGAGGTGTGATGTCATGATGGTTGTGACATCATAGGGGAGACGTCATGTCACAGGGAGGATGTGATGTCACGGGGAAGACGTGATGACACAAGGGAAATGTGATGTGATATGATGCATGTGATGTCATAAGGGAGCTGTGATGTAATAGAAATTACATGATGTCATAGGGGAGATGTGATGTCACAGGGGAGGACGTGATATCACAGGGATGATATGAGATCACAGGAGAGGTGTGATGTCAGATGATGGTTGTGACGTCCTAGGGGAGCTATGATGTCATGGGGAGAACATGACGTCACAGGGATGATATGAGATCACAGTAGATATGTGATGGATGTGACGTCATAGGGGAGATGTGATGTCACAGGGTGGTGTGATGCCACAGGGGAGGACATGATGTCACAGGAAGGATGTGATGTTATGTGATGTAATAGGGGTGGTTTGATGTCGTATTATGGTTGTGACATCATATGGGAGATGTGATGTCACAGGAAGGTTGTGATGTCACAGGGCAGCTGTGATGTCACAGGAAGGATGTGATGTCACAGGGTAGCTGTGATGACACAGGGAGCATGTGATGTCACAGGGGAGGACGTGACGTCACAGGGATGATATGATATCAGAGGAGAGGTGTGATGTCATATGACGAATGTGACAACATAGGGGATATGTGATGCCACGGGGAGGATGTGATGTCATAGGGGACATGTGATGTCACAGGAGAGATGTTGTGTCATACGATGGATGTGACGTCATAGGAAAAATGTGATGTCACAGGGAGGATGTGACATCATAGGGGAGATGTGATTTCATGGGGAGGATGCGATGTCACGGGTCAGGTGTGATGTGAGAGGGATGATATGATATCGCAGGAGAGATGTGATATCATACGGTTGACGTGACATCATAGGGGAGATGTGATGTCATAGGGGAAGTGTGATGTCATAGGGGAGATGCGATGTCACAGGAAGGATGTGATGTCACAGGGAGCATGCAATGTCATAGAGGAGTGACACATCCTCCCCCCCCAGCCCTCCTCCAGCTAAAACCATGGAATTTGTCTTTGTTTCCCTTGGGTTCAAGGTCAGGCTCTTATTTCCATGGATGTCTAGAGATGAGTTAAGGGGAGCTCAGACCTTTGGGTGAGGAAGGATTTGTTTACTCTTGAGCATTTGAACTCAGCCTTTGTTCCTAGTTTCTTCCCACTGTTTCAGAACAGTTCATTTCCCAGGGGGAAAGCTCTGATTCCCCAGCACAGTCAGGTTCTCCTGAGCTCAGGATCTTTCACTGGTCTCTTTTTTCTCCGGTATTAATTCTGTGCCAAATTCTTGCTTCCTAGGTCAATGAAATGTTAGAAGAGCGAGAATCTCACCTTAATCTTGGACAGAACACTTCTAGACTTCTTTATGATATTGAATTCGTCCCTAATAGTTCTGGATGACAGGACACTCATGTGGAAAGTCCCTTTTCTGGCTTTCAGGACTTAAAAGAGATGCTTTTCTGATGTCGGTATTTCTTGGAGTGTTATTGATTCAACTGTGAGGGTTGAACTGAGTGTTCCTCGCACCTTTAAAAAGTGCAACCCCTTTCATCTGTTGTTTTAGAAAACCATGCATTAGATGTCAGAGGGCACAAAGACAGCACGTAGAGATAACCCTGATGTGAGTGATGGTTCCAGTCATCCCGTGTATGGATCAAAGATTTCCGAGGCTTTGTTCCAAGGTCGCTGCCCTGCCCGCACCCTCTACCTGCCGCCCCCGTGCCCCTGGCACCTGATTGGCCGCCGCCCCACCAAGGGGCCGTCCCGGGGGATGCAAATGTCCCGCCCTGCTGCATATTCATGAGCTTGGGGCGGGGCCTTGAGCCCTTGATTGGGGTGGGTGAGCTTTTGGTCCCCGCCCGCCGCCACCGCGCCCGGAGCGCGCCCGTGCCAAGTGTGCGGGGTCAGCCACGGGAACTTTGCTTTTCCCCGCGGGGCGCACGGAGGGTTTGTCGCCGGGCGCACATGGACTCGGGAGAACTCTACCCGCCGGAGCTGCTCGCCCTGCACCGCCAGGAAGAGCAGGGACCGCTCCCCGCCCCCAGCCCACCACAATTTTTAAGTATGGGTATGGATATTCTTTAGCCCTAGTTTCTTTATTTGGATCTTTTCCTCAAAAACTGACATCCTTTGATCTGGTATAAACTACGAGTAAAGTGGGAAGAGTTTTTCTGAGGTTTTTCTCCAATAGCAGGCTTAGGGAAAGAAGGGCCTCAGATACTTTGGGGCAGCTGTGGAGAGCTGAGCAGGAACGCTGAGTAAAAGAACAAAACCATCCCTGTGCACAAATATGGAAAGATGAAGGAGCTTTGGGAAGCCCTTCACGTCTGCAAAGGGTTTAGTCTTTTTGAACAGCTTACAGGAGATGGTGACTCTGAGCCTCCTCCCCTTCCAATTCAGCTTTTGGTACAGTAGTTTGCAATGTCTGAAGTGTTGAAGGACACGGTGAACCAGATCCAGGAGTTTGTTTTCTGCCTCTTTCGGTTGTTCCTG
>NW_020887113.1:0-231 GCF_003945725.1 Corapipo altera
GGGATATGGCACCACTGGATAATGGGATGGGAAGGCCGTGGATGTGGCCCCTCCGGTCTCACCCACCCGCGGCTGCCGGCGCTGGACGTGCGGCGCTGGAGGAGGGATTTGTGCTTCTCCTGGGATTTCATGACGGCCGCGTGTTTGTGCTTCAGCTCCAGCAGCTTGGCCCGAACCTCCTCGTCACCACACACGTCTGGGACGACACCCTGGGGTCACCCGGGGTCACCT
>NW_020887113.1:241-4743 GCF_003945725.1 Corapipo altera
CACTGGTTAATGGGATGGGAAGGACCTGGATCTGGGACACTGGGATTAGAGAGTCAATTTAGAAAGCAAGCCCTGAACAAGAGCACAGAGAACCTGGTCTTAGAAACAGCGGAGGCAATAATTTATCGAGATTATCAATTTATCAATATGCAGAACATGCTGACACGGAAGAACAGAAGCAGAAGTACACAGGGAAACAGAGAGAACAGAAAACGCAAACACCCCAAATATCAGACATACGGAGGAAAAACAAAAGGAGATGAGGGAAAGAGGATGAGCCGAGGTTAGAGAAGTTCACAGAGTTGATGATGATGATGGAAGAAAGGACAAGAGTTCACGAGGTCGAAGGACAGTAACGACCCCTCAGAGGTTGATGATGATGATGATGATGATGGAAGAAAGGACAAGAGTTCATGAGGCCGAAGAACAGTAATGACCTCTCAGAAGTTGATGATGATGATGATGATGATGAGGATGGAAGAAAGGACAAGAGTTCACGAGGTCGAAGGACAGTAATGACCCCTCAGAAGTTGATGATGATGATGATGATGGAAGAAAGGACAAGAGTTCACGAGGCCGAAGAACAGGAACAACCCCTCAGAAGTTGATGATGATGATGGAAGAAAGGAAAAGAGTTCATGAGGCTGAAGAACAGGAACGACCCCTCAGAAGTTGATGATGATGATGGAAGAAAGGAAGAACAAGAGTTCATGAGGCCAAAGAACAGGAACGACCTCTCAGAAGTTGATGATGATGATGATGGAAGAAAGGACAAGAGTTCATGAGGCCGAAGAACAGTAATGACCTCTCAGAAGTTGATGATGATGATGATGATGATGAGGATGGAAGAAAGGACAAGAGTTCACGAGGTCGAAGAAGAGGAACAACCCCTCAGAAGTTGATGATGATGATGGAAGAAAGGACAAGAGTTCACGAGGCCAAAGAACAGGAACGACCCCTCAGAAGTTGATGATGATGATGGAAGAAAGGAAGAACAAGAGTTCATGAGGCCAAAGAACAGGAACAACCTCTCAGAAGTTGATGATGATGATGATGAGGATGGAAGAAAGGACAAGAGTTCACGAGGCCGAAGGACAGGAATGACCTCTCAGAAGTTGATGATGATGGAAGAAAGGACAAGAGTTCATGAGGCTGAAGAACAGGAACAACCCCTCAGAAGTTGATGATGATGAGGAGGAGGAGGAGGAGGATGGAAGAAAGGACAAGAGTTCACGAGGCCGAAGAAAAGGAGCGACCTCTCAGAGGTTGATGATGATGATGACGGAAGAAAGGACAAGAGTTCATGAGGCCGAAGAACAGGAATGACCCCTCTGAAGTTGATGATGATGATGATGGAAGAAAGGACAAGAGTTCACGAGGCTGAAGAACAGGAATGACCTCTCAGAAGTTGATGATGATGATGATGATGATGGAAGAAAGGACAAGAGTTCACGAGGCTGAAGAACAGGAACAACCCCTCAGAAGTTGATGATGAGGATGGAAGAAAGGAAGAACAAGAGTTCATGAGGTTGAAGGACAGGAACAAGCCCTCAGAAGTTGATGATGATGGAAGAAAGGACAAGAGTTCATGAGGTTGAAGGACAGGAACGACCCCTCAGAAGCTGATGATGATAAGGATGGGAGAAAGGAAGAACAAGAGTTCATGAGGCCGAAGAAAAGGAGCGACCCCTCAGAAGTTGATGATGATGATGACAGAAGAAAGGACAAGAGTTCATGAGGCCGAAGAAAAGGAACGACCCCTCAGAAATTGATGATGATGAGGAGGATGATGGAAGACAGGACAAGAGTTCGTGAGGCCAAAGAACAGGAACGACCCCTCAGAAGTTGATGGTGATGATGATGGAAGAAAGGAAGAACAAGAGTTCATGAGGCCGAAGAACAGGAACAACCCCTCAAATTCCCCCCAAATTGAAGGCCACGCCCCCAACTCTGACTGTTATGAATATTAAAAATGCACATCGCAATGTTATGAATAATCACGTTGTGTCATGCAATCGCTTGGCAAAAATGGCATCAAAGTCCAGCTGGGAGTTGCTGGGACGAAGCGGTTTCGTCCGGGATGACCCGTCCCGGCGCCGGAATTAATTAAGATGCCTCCTGCTTATTAGACTTGAAAACTTTTTGAGCAGTTTCTCCGCCCCTGCCCCTTTTTCGGGGGGCACAAAAGTTGGCCTCACCTGCCCCCAGCAGGCCGCGGCGTGGAGGGGCTGCCACCCGTCCTCGTCCCGGCAGTCGGTGCCGGCGCGGTGCTCCAGGAGCAGCTCGGCCGCTTCCAGGTACCCGTTGGCTGCTGCCACGTGGAGCTGGTGGGAATTGGGGGGACACACAGACACGAGTTGGGGGACAGCTCAGGGGGTGGGTGGCTCTTGGCAGGGGTGTCACTCACCAAGGTGGCTCCGTGTCCCCGCGGCGCGTCCAGGTCGGCGCCGGCCCGCGCCAGCTCCCGGATCTCCCGGATCATGGAGCGCTCCGTGGCGGCTCGAGCCTCCTCGATGCGCTCCTGGGTGATCCCTGATGGGAAGGGGACGAGTGAGGAAGCGACCTTGGTGACCCCTCCGTGCCGTTATTCCCGTCATTCCCGGTTTTCCGCTCACCCTGCTCGGCCATGGCGCTCTCCAGGAAATCCAGCGTGGCCTCGTCCTCGCACAGGTCGTAGGGCATGTTCCCGTCGGAATTCACGGCCAGCAGGTCGGCGCCGCTGTGCCGGGACAATTCTGGGGGTCAGGAACGCCCCGGGGGGGGGGGAGGTCCCCCTGGAGCCCGTTCCCATCCCGGTATTCCCGCGGTACCGTTGGATGAGCAGCTGGACCAGGCGGAGGTGGCCGCAGGTGGCGGCGGCGTGGAGGGGAGTCCACAGCTCCGTGTCCCGGGAATTCACGTCGGCGCCGGCGTCCAGGAGCACGGACACCACGGGGCCGGAGTCGTCGATGCAGCACTGGGAACGGGGCAAGGGATTGGCCGGGATGGGCCGGGAATGCCGTGGGATAGCCCGGGATGGAGGCGGGAGGGGGGGGGGGGGGGGGGGGGGGTGGGGCGTGTGGGTGGGATGGGATGGGATGGGGGGTGCTGGTTAATGGGATGGGAAGGATGGGGAGATGGGACACTGGGATTTGGGATCACTGGATGGAGATGGGATGGGAAGGAGCTGGATCTGGGACACTGGGACTCCAGTTAATGGGATGGGAAGGATCTGGATCTGGGATCACTGGGATTTGGGATCACTGGATGGAGATGGGATGGGAAGGATCTGGATTTGGGACACCAGGATCCAGCACTGCAAATTAATGGGATGGGAAGGACCTGGATCTGGGACACTGGGATTTGGGATCACCTGATGGAGATGGGGTGGGAAGGACCTGGATCTGGGACACTGGGACTCCAGTTAATGGGATGGGAAGGACCTGGAACTGGGACACTGGGATTGGGGATCACTGGATGGAGATGCGATGGGAAGGACCTGGAACTGGGACACTGGGATGTGGCACCACTGGTTAATGGGATGGGAAGAACTTGGATCTGGGACACTGGGACTCCAGTTAATGGGATGGGAAGGACCCACAGCTGGGACACTGGGATTTGGGATCACTGGATGGAGATTGGATGGGAAGGACCTGGATCTGGGACACTGGGATTCAGGATCACCCGATAGAGATGGGATGGGAAGGATTTGGGACACTGGGATGTGGCACCACTGGTTAATGGGATGGGAAGGACGTGGATCTGGGACACCAGGGCCTGAGATCACCAAACAGAACTGGGATGGAAAGGATTTGGCTCTGGGATCTGGCACCCTGAGCTTGGATCTGGAACACTGGGATCACTGGTTAAGAGGATGGGAATGACTCGGATGTGGGAACACCTGGATCTGGGAACACCTGATGGAGCCGGGATGGAAAACATCTGGTCTGGGACACTGGGATCTGGGATCAGTGGTTAACAGGATGGGAAGGATCTGGATCTGGGACACTGGGATTTGGGATCACTGGTTAATGGGATGGGAAGGACTGGGATCTGGGACACTGGGATTTGGGATCACTGGTTAATGGGATGGGAAGGACTGGGATCTGGGACACTGGGATCTGGGATCACTGGTTAATGGGATGGGAAGGACCTGGATCTGGGAACACTGGGATCTGGGATCAGTGGTTAATGGGATGGGAAGGACCCAGAGCTGGGACACTGGGATCTGGGATCACGGGGTCAGAATTCCCGGGGCTGATCCCGTTACCTGGTGCAGGGCCGTCAGCCCGTCCTCGTTGCACAGGTCGGGGCTGATCCCGCTCTCCAGGAACTGCCGGACTGGGAAGCAACGGGATGGGAATGCGGGAGCTGCCACCAGCACCGGGAATCCCGAGGGCATTCCCGAGATTCCCAGGGAAACCCCCGCGCGTCGGAACCACCCAGGATCCCAAGGGCACTCCCAAGGATCCCAAGGGCACTTCCAAGGATTCCAGTGGCACTGCCAAGCATCCCAATGGAAA
>NW_020887114.1:0-4488 GCF_003945725.1 Corapipo altera
GGAAGGAGGCAGGAAACTCTCAGCCTCTGGCGGCGATTGTTGTCCAGCGTGAGGGAGAGATACCTTTGTAAGGAGGACCTCCACGTACAGCAAGGACAGTGGAACACGATGGAACAAGGTATCCGGTGCTTAAGGGAGTTAGCTGTACTGGAAATAATCTTTTCAGAGGATGAAAGATTCCCTAAAAGTCCAGATGGTGTACAGTGCACATCCCAGATGTGGTTGAAGTTTGCACGACTTGGGCCAGAAATGTATTCCCGTTACCTAGCAACGCTGCAATGGAGGGAGGGAGAGGACAAGGTGGGTGCATTGGTCAGTAAACTCAGGATTTATGAAGACACTGTCACCGCCCCATTACGAGCCCACGTCTCTTCTGTGGAAACCAAATTGGCTGAACATGTCCGAAGCCTGGAAGAGAAGATTGAAGAGGGACACCAGAAACTAAGAGAAGAAATTAAGGAAGGGATCTTCCATATCGCACCAGGACAAACAAGAGTCTCTGCTATTAGGAGCCAGCGTCCCCCAGCTAAGGAGAGAGAGCACACTCCACGTGGCAATCTATGGTTTTACCTCCGTGAGCATGGAGAAGATATGAGGAAGTGGGATGGGAAACCCACCTCTTCCTTAGCAGCCCGGGTACGTGAACTGAAAAGAGGGACAAGTGCCACAAGGAACTCTTCAAGGGTAAATGCTGCTCCAGTCTCTCGTGGGCAAGACTCCAGACGGTACAGGAATGATGATACGTCCGATCCTCTTGAAGGGACCTCCAGGTCATATTTACAAGAAGAGCACAATGAGTACCCTGACCAGGACTAGGGGTGCCCTGCCTCTAGCCAGGTAGAGGAGAGGGACAATCGAGTCTATTGGACAGTGTGGATTCGGTGGCCTGGCACATCAGAGCCACAAAGATATAAGGCCTTAGTGGACACCGGCGCACAATGTACTTTAATGCCATCAAGATACGTAGGGACAGAATCCATCTCCATTTCTGGGGTAACAGGGGGATCCCAACAGCTGACTGTATTGGAAGCTGAAGTGAGCCTGACTGGGAAGGAATGGCACAGACACCCCATCGTGACTGGCCCAGAGGCCCCGTGCATCCTTGGCATAGATTACCTGAGGAGTGGGTATTTCAAAGACCCAAAAGGACTTCGTTGGGCTTTTGGCATAGCTACTGTGGAGACAGAGGAAATTAAACAGTTGAACACCTTGCCTGGTCTCTCAGAGGACCCCTCTGCTGTGGGACTGCTGAAGGTTGAAGAACAATTGGTACCGATAGCCACAGCAACAGTGCACCGTCGGCAATACCGCACCGACCGAGACTCTGTGACCCCTATACATAAGATGATCCGTGACCTGGAGACCCAGGGGGTGGTCAGCAAGACTCGCTCACCCTTTAATAGCCCTATATGGCCAGTGCGTAAGTCCAGCGGAGAGTGGAGGCTGACGGTGGATTACCGTGGACTCAATGAAGTCACACCACCCCTGAGTGCTGCTGTGCCAGACATGCTGGAGCTCCAGTACGAGCTTGAGTCCAAGGCAGCCAAGTGGTACGCCACCATTGACATTGCGAATGCCTTTTTCTCCATTCCTTTGGCAGCGGAGTGCAGGCCACAATTTGCTTTCACTTGGAGAGGTGTGCAGTACACCTGGAATCGACTGCCTCAGGGGTGGAAACACAGTCCCAGCATTTGCCATGGACTGATCCAGACTGCACTGGAAAAGGGTGAGGCTCCAGAACATCTACAGTACATTGACGACATCATTGTATGGGGGAACACAGCAGGGGAAGTCTTCGAGAAAGGAGAGAAGATAATCCAGGTTCTCTTAAGAGCTGGTTTTGCCATTAAACGGAGTAAGGTCAAGGGACCTGCTCAGGAAATTCAGTTCCTAGGAGTGAAGTGGCAAGATGGACGCCGCCTAATTCCAATGGAGGTGATTAACAAAATAGCAGCCATGTCCCCACCAACCAGTAAGAAGGAAACACAGGCTTTCCTAGGCGCCGTGGGCTTTCGGAGGATGCATATCCCCGAGTACAGCCAGATTGTAAGCCCTCTCTACCTTGTGACACGGAAGAAAAATGATTTCCAGTGGGGCCCGGAACAACAACAAGCCTTTGAACAAATTAAACAGGAGATTGCCCATGCGGTAGCCCTTGGGCCAGTAAGGACAGGACAGGACGTGAAGAACGTGCTCTACACTGCAGCCGGGAAGAATGGCCTTTCTTGGAGCCTCTGGCAGAAGGTGCCTGGGGAGACCCGAGGACGACCACTGGGATTCTGGAGTCGGGGATACAAAGGATCTGAAGCCAGCTATACACCAACTGAGAAAGAGATCCTGGCTGCTTATGAAGGAGTTCGAGCTGCCTCAGAAGTGATCGGCACCGAAGCGCAGCTCCTCCTGGCACCCCGACTACCAGTGCTAGGTTGGATGTTCAAGGCAAGAGTTCCTTCTACACATCACGCCACTGATGCCACATGGAGTAAGTGGATCGCTCTGATCACACAGCGAACCCGGATAGGGAACCCTAATCGCCCTGGGATCCTGGAAATTATCACCAATTGGCCCGAAGGTGAGAGTTTTGGACTATCCTCTGAAGAAGAAGAGGAGCAGGTGACACGGGCTGAGGAGGCCCCACCATATGACAAGCTACCAGCAGATGAAAGGCGATATGCGCTCTTCACGGATGGCTCCTGTTGCATTGTAGGGACAAACTGAAAATGGAAGGCAGCCGTATGGAGTCCCACACGGCGAGTTGCAGAAGCGACTGAAGGACAAGGTGGGTCAAGTCAGTTTGCAGAGCTTAAAGCCGTTCAGTTGGCTTTGGATATAGCTGAACGAGAGAAATGGCCAAGACTCTATCTGTACACTGACTCATGGATGGTGGCCAATGCTCTGTGGGGATGGCTGGAGCGATGGAAAAAGGCCAACTGGCAGCGCCAAGGGAAACCCATCTGGGCGGCAGAGCTGTGGCAGGACATCGCTGGCCGGGTAGAGAAGCTGAGTGTGAAAGTCGGTCATGTAGATGCTCATGTATGTAAGAATCGGGCTAATGAGGAGCATCGTAACAACGAGCAGGCGGACCGAGCTGCCAGGATTAAAGTCTCTCAGGTAGATCTGGATTGGCAGCACAAAGGAGAATTATTTCTGGCTCGATGGGCCCATGACGCCTCCGGTCACCAGGGGAGAGATGCAACATACAAATGGGCTCGTGACCGAGGGGTGGACTTAACCAAGGACATTGTCTCACAGGTCATCCATGACTGTGAGACATGTGCTGCCATCAAGCAGGCCAAGCGGGTGAAGCCTCTATGGTATGGTGGACGGTGGTCGAAGTACAGGTATGGGGAAGCCTGGCAAGTTGACTACATCACGCTCCCCAGAACCCGCCAAGGCAAGTGCTTCGTACTGACCATGGTAGAAGGAAGTACTGGATGGTTGGAGACATATCCCGTGCCTCATGCCACTGCCCGGAATACCATCCTGGGCCTCGAAAAACAAGTCCTGTGGCGACACGGCACCCCGGAGAGAATTGAGTCTGATAATGGGACCCATTTCAAGAATGGCCTCGTAGACACCTGGGCCAAAGAGCACGGCATTGAGTGGGTGTATCATATCCCCTACCATGCACCAGCGGCTGGAAAAGTTGAGCGGTGCAACGGACTGCTGAAAACCACCCTGAAGGCACTGTGTGGGAAGACTCTCAAACACTGGGAGTTGCATTTAGCAAAGGCCACCTGGTTGGTCAACACCCGAGGCTCCATCAATCGAGCTGGCCCTGCCCAATCAGAACCTTTGCATACTGTAGATGGAGATAAAGTCCCCGTGGTGCATATGAGAGGTATGTTAGGGAAGACTGTTTGGATTAGTCCCACCTCAAGCAAAGGCAAACCCATCCGAGGGATTGTTTTTGCTCAAGGACCTGGTTCCACCTGGTGGGTAATGCAAAAAGATGGGGAGACACGTTGTGTACCACAAGGGGACCTAATTTTGAGTGAGAATGGTCTGTAATGTTTCATTGTATATATGTATATATATAAGTGTATATAGTTTTAAGGAGACATAGTTTCTAAGGGGGTTAATTTGGGCATGACATGGATGGCATAGAATAAGGGGTGGATAATGTCCTAGTTAGAACAGCTGGGACCGATTCATCATTGGATGGGTGTAGCCCAAAACTGTGTATTCTATAGCCCTCCATGCCATTTCCCAGAAACTGTTGTCAGTAGAGGCCTGCGAGGTGCCCCACCCCCCCCCCATGCTCCTGTCCTCATGCCCTTTTGTGGAAATTCCCTGACTGAGCACCCTCATACCCTTTTATGGAATTCCCCACTCTGAGGGAAGGACTGAACATCCTTTTATGGAATTCCCCACTCTGGGGGAGGGGCTAAGCATTGCTGCCAGAGCTGGAGAATATATAAACCTGGAGTTTCAGAACCTCTCTCTCTCTCTCCACTCGTGGGACCCAGAGGAGGACTGCAGTTCAAC
>NW_020887114.1:4498-4740 GCF_003945725.1 Corapipo altera
CACCATTTTTAGCTGGACTGCAGCAGCTCTCCCACCAGCAGGTTTTTTTTTCCCCTCTCCCTTTGCTTTGGACTCAAGGGGGGCCCAGGGAGCACTGTTGTGTTTGTGCCCTGGGGTGCCAGGTTGTACATTTGGGTTTTGTGGGTTGATACCAATTGCTTGTCTGTGTAGTTGTGCTTATTGTATTATTTTATTAAATTGTTATTCTGACTTACAATCTCTCTTTTGAGTTAAGTTCATTT